>NW_024044883.1:0-89082 GCF_015852505.1 Tachyglossus aculeatus
GCTACAGTCTAGAGGTATTACTGTGTCATGTACCGACTTGCATTACACCCAGAACTGGTGAGATCTGCCCTTGAGTCTACCAAACTAAGGATAGATGAGCAGAAATTGGGACAAGTTCCACCAAGAATCACAAAGATGACTAAAGTGAAAAAAGAAGGCAAAGGGACAGTTTAATGACTGTTCTTGAGGCTGTGACAGGCACTTTTGTGCTGAATGGCACAAGCCCTGAACACTGAACCCTGAACAAGAAGAACTGGGACTTTGACTGAGCTTTAGGTTAGAAAAAGGGAAAAAGTTCCTTATAAAGCTGTTGATATATTAGTGGTAGGTTGTTGGTGAATCCTCAGAAAGTTTTTAAAGTTGGGGTAATTCTCACCTGTCTTGGATGGTTGGGTGAGTTTTGCATGAAAGAGGGGGTCAATCTTCTAAATCAATCAGTCATGTTATTTAGTGAATGCTTATCATATGCAGAGCAGTGTACTAAAGGCTTGGGAGATGCAGTGCAATGGAGCTGGAAGACACAATCCCTGCCCTAAAGAAGCTTGCAGTCATAAATATGGGATTCTTTGTTGAAGCTAAATGTTGTCTAAGCATCCTATCCATCTATACTTCAAATTGCTATTTACTGATTTGTGCTACTACATTTTCACAGCCAAAATCAACCTTCTAATTTTTGATCTTCTGAATATAGTCAGAAGTTCTCATAGTCCCTTCAGAACTCAAAATACCTTAAATTCTTGCCTTCTTGTTGACACTCTTACAATCTCTGAAAGGAGGGAATAGGCAAGTGGCTCCATTTTGATAAGGTGGATAAATCTGATTCACAGCACATACCCCTTTCAAAATTTCTAAAAGAAATTTTCTTTGAAATCAATGGAGCCAATGAGCAAATAAAGTGACAGGGTTATTGATTTTCACATGAGCCTAGGTGAACTCAGCCATCTCACTTATTAGGGACTTGTCAGTTTGGGGATGGAACACACTAGAACACGTAGTGGTGAATTCTGGATATTTGCCAACCTTCTATGTCTTGCAATCCTGCAGAGCTGAAATTCCACAGCTTTCAAAATACAGGAGAATTGGACCAGGTGTTCACTTTGAGATGGTTATGAGGATGAACAAGTAAGAGAAAGAAGATGGCTGAAAGCGAGACTGCCAATTCCAAACTCCCTAGAGCAAAAAATCAGGATTTTGTCAACACAGTTGTCAGAACAGGAGAGGGCTAATAGAGGAGGGTTATCACAGAAGTAATGGTGAATGATGTTGGAGTGGCAGAAGAATAGCCGAGAGGTAAAGCTGGTATGGATCAAAGAACTCAGGTTCCCTCCTAAAAAGGAACCCACCACCAGTCGAAAGTATGTCTTCCTCGACACCATCGCTCGGTAAACCAGAGGGTTGCAGATAACGACATAATTGTCATAAGCCATGACAGCCAGGAGCAGGATATCCGTCATGGTGATAAAGATGAAGAAGCACAGCTGAGTAGCACAACCACCAAATGAAATGGTTTTCTTTTCCACTAAGACGTTCACCAGCATCTTGGGGGCAATGGTCAAGGAGTAGCGGGCATCTACAAAGGGTAAGATACTGAGGAAGAAGTACACTGGGGTGTCGATTGGGGTTCTACTCTGACTAATCCAGTCATCCCCAGATTGCCCACTAGTGTGGTGCGGTAGATGTCGAGAAATAGCACAAAAAGTATTCTCTTCAACATTGAGGACTCAGTGAATCCCATAAGAATGAATTCCCTCACAACTGTGTGATTGTCCTCAGCCATTCAGAAGCTGCGATCTGTTGGAACAAATCTAAAGGTAATAGTAATGATTATGGTATTTGTTAAGTGCCTACAATGTGCCAAACACTGTTCTAAGCGCTGGGGTCGATACAAGGTAATCAGGTTGTCCCACATGGGGCTCACAGCTTTAATCTCCATTTTGGAGATTCCAAACTCCATTTAATCTCCATTTCACAGATGAGGTAGAATCTCAATTTCTATTTCAATTAATCAATCAATGGTATTTATTGAGAGCTTACTGTGAGCAGGGCACTGTACTAAGCTCTCGGAAGAGTACAACACAACAATATAATACGTTTCCACTGGGTGGCAATCTTCTGCTGTGTGACTTTGGGCAAGTCACAACTTCTCTGTGCCCCAGTTACCTCATCTGTGTAACTGGGGCACAGTGTAGTGTTGCCTTTTCACTACAAAATAGAGAAGCATCATGACCTAGTGGAAAGACCACAGGCCTAGGAGCAGAGGAACTGGGTTCTAATCCCATCTCTTCTACTCTCTTCTGTATGACCTTGGGTGAGTCACTTAACTTCTCTATGCTTCAGTTTCCTCAACTGTAAAATGGGGATTCAGTGCATAGACTTAGAGCTCCATGTGGGACAAGGACTGAGTCTGACCTGATTATCTTGTATCTACCCCAGGGATTAGTACAGTGGTTGACACATATTAAGTGCTTAATGAGGTACAAATCTAGAAATTTCTACACTATATTTTTCTTGATATTGATCCATGATCATTTTTCTACTTCTATTACCAATTATGATCAAATTAGGAAAATTGGGTAGCCGGAAAGATATTTGGTTTTTAAATCAATGCTCATTTGCCTTTCTCCTCCAAGGAAATAGTGCTGCCTAGTGGAAAGAGCTTGGGCTGGGAGTCAGAAGGAGCTGGGTTCTAATTCCAGCTCCTCCACTTGTTTGCTGTGTGATCTTGAGCAAATCATTTAATTTATCTGTGCCTCATTTACCTCATCTGTAAAATGGGGAATAAGATTTTGAGTCCCACGGGGGACCTGGACTGTGGCCAATCTGATTAATTTATATCTACCCCAGTGCTTAGTACAGTGGCTGGCACATAATAAGTGCTTAACTAATACCAAAAAAAGGAAGAAGATCCAACTGTATTTTAGGAAAGAGGGGTAGTAGATTTATTACAGAACATTAACCTTAAGTCTCATCATGACTGTTCAACTTCTGTTTGGCCCCAAAAGCCAATAGCACTTTCTTTAGGCCTGGGATGTTTCTTTTAAGGAACTAATATAATTATAGTCTGTCAACAGCATCTATTGAACAACAAATAGGTATAGGGGTTCAAAGGTATTCAGAGAGGTATTCCAAAAGTCATTCAAGGTATGGCTTCTACCCTTGAGAAGCTCTATGTCCTGCAGTAGTTTCTTGTTGCTTTTTAAATGCAACTGAACGTATTTGAAATGGAACATATCTTAGAAGTGTCTTTCCTTTGACTCTACCAAATTAGTTTTCCAGTTTAAATGTGAGAACTTGGCAAGTTCAGTTTGAATTTTAATTTAGAAAATATTTCTTCCAGAGCCTTTTAATTTTCTGATCTGTCACTTATATATGATCTTAGGCAACCTTCCAAGAATGCTTGATTCTAAATAATGCCAAGATTCATTATCCAATGTATGATGTTGCTTATAAACATTTTTCCAAACGTTTTATACACGTTCCCTCACCCATAATGAATTTGCAACTGACAGTGCTGAAACTAAAAGCTACATTCAGAAGCATTTAAGACAAGAATTCAGTTTGCCAATTGATTAAGGAGATGCATCTCTTTTAGGTACTGAAAATGGCTTCCCCTACTACCTCAATGAAAAGACTGCCTTACCTTTATCTCTAAGGAAAATCATTTATTCCTTAGGAAATATTTGTGGATTCCTCCATTTCTGTTCATTCCACATACAGGTCTCACCTACTTCTTTAATTTTTCAAATCCTCTTCACTCAAATAAGGCTATGTCACTAAATCTGCCAAATTGCCAAATGACAGAGGGTGACAGTAATGTTTTAATGATTTGAAATCACGAATTTCACAATTGTTTGTTTCACTTAAATGAGTTATATTGGACTTATAAACATATTTTGTGCCTGAATCCCTGATGTCTGTGTTGATTTAGTTTTCACTTGCAGCTCCTGTGTGTAGGGAACGTATCTACCAACTCAGTTGTATTGTACTCTCTCAAGCAGTTAGTAAAATGTTCTGCACATAGTAAGTGCTGAGTAAATACTTTTTTATTGATTGATTGACTGATTTATTACCTCTTCAGTCTGCCTGACCTTTGAAAGTTAGGTAGCAGGAGGATCATCAAACTCAGGCATCTAACCAGAAGCAAGAAAATATTGAAACTTTTAAATGAGTTCCAGTGCATATTTTGTTCGCAGCTTCCTCAGCAATAAAATAAATGGGACTCGATTTCAAAAACAAAGAAATTTTATTGAAGGTTAAAGTATTTAAATAGTAAAATCATTTTGAAAGTAAGGGATGTGTGAATACCATCCTTATATCAAACCCTCTTTAGAGTCAACATTAGAATCTGCACTTGTTCTTATATCAGTCAGTATTTACTGAGGGCTTACCGTACTAAACACTTGGGAAAGTACAATGCAGACAGAGTCAGTAAACATGTTCTCTGCCCACGGTGAGCTAATATACTACTAGAACTGTACAATTAGGACTACCCATTCAAGAAGGCTATGCATAAAATCTGTTTACATGTCCACACTGGCATTGCATTCTTTCCTGACCATTTGAGGAGCTAAGAATTAGTTGTTTCAAAAAAACCCACCAACTACCTCCTGATTGCTACTCTGGAGAATTTAAAGTGATTCCACTTTAACATCCTTAATGAAAAAGACTGCAAAAATCCCTCTGGATTCTTTGGTCTCAGCCCCACCATTTCGCCTGACAAATCCATCCTTACATCTGGCCCTTTGGGCCTTTCTTTCTCAGCTTCAGTGTAGCAGTAATGATGGGAATCCATGTAGCTTCCAGAACATCTCAATCTAGTTCATGTTTCTAATTATATGAAAAGTATATTACATAGTAGCAGCATTGCCTAGTGGATAGAGCACAGGCTTGGAAGTCAGAAGGATCTGGGTTCTAATCCTGACTATTACTTGTCTGCTTTGTGACCTTGGGCAAGTCACTTAACTTCTCTGGGGCTCAGTTACCTAATCTGTAAAATGGAGATGAAGGCTGTGAGCCTCATGTGGGACAGGGACAGTGTTCAACTTAATTAACTTGTATCTAACCCAGTGCTTATTACAGTGTCTGGCACATACTGAGAGATTAAAAAATACTATAAAAGGCATATATCTGAACGAGGTTTAACTTAATTTGAGGCAACTGGGACAAAACCTCAGTCTTGTTTGCTCTAAAAGTATAAAGTTTTTCAAATTTCCTTGACTAGGACAGCTGTGATCAATTGACATATTAAACCATAAATACTGCAAATACACTGTAACAAAGGAAATGTGAATAAAATAGCAGTTCCAGAAATGCAAAGAGATTTATACTTCAGATTTATTTTTCTCAGTCATCATATTTGCCATGTAAGGAATTGTACTCTCCCAAACACTCAGTACATACCATTGATTGGTAAGGTACTTATTTCCATCCCTTGCCATTACACTTCAGTCTGGCAAATGGCAGAGAAGGGTAGGAGATTTCTTGTTACTTGTTTTTTTCTTAATATAAATCCCCATTGCTAAGTTGTCCTTATAGGCATTAGACAGTACACAGTATTGTCTAAGAGACCACCAGATGGTGCGGGAATACCTTATACCTAGAACATTCCCCATTGTCATTCCAGCAGAGAATCATTCATTCATTCAATCGAATTCATTGAGCGCTTACTGTGTGCAGAGCACTGTACTAAGCGCTTGGGAAGTACAAGTTGGCAACATATAGAGACGGTCCCTTCCCAACAGTGGTCTCATAGTCTAGAAGGCGGGTAATCAGCACTGACAAATAATTTTCCATTATCCTCATTAAATTCTGTCACCACAGCAATGCTTTCCCTATGCCACCATAACAGTGTAGAAGGCAATATATCAAGAGGTATTAAAATGTATTTTAAATAGTAGCCTAAGCTAGGACATAAAATTTATTTCATAATTTGTTTGTTACCAGTAATTGCGGTAGTTGTCATAGTGGTAGTAGTTGTAGTAGCAATAGTATTTCTCAAGTACTTACAATGTTCAGAGCACTAAGAACTGAAAAAGAGTATACAAAAGGGAATAAGACATGGACCTGATAGGTGTGGGCTATATTATAGATTGTACACTGCTAGATGGGGAACTCCTTGATGGCAGAGATCATTATTAATTCAGTTGTACTGTTCCAAGCACCTAGTACAGAGTTCTACACAGAGTAAGCACTCATTAATTAGATAATTAAACACTCATTAATTAGAGAAGCAGCTTGGCTCAGTGGAAAGAGCACGGGCTTTGGAGTCAGAGTTCATGGATTCAAATCCCGGCTCTGCCAATTATCAGTTGTGTGACTTTGGGCAAATCACTTAACTTCTCTGTGCCTCAGTTACCTCATCGGTAAAATGGGGATTAAGACTGTGAGCCCCCCGTGGGACAACCTGATCACCTTGTAACCTCCCCAGCACTTAGAACAGTGCTTTGCACTTAGTAAGTACTTAATAAATGCCATAATTATTATTATTAATTAATTAATTCATTCATTCATTCAATTATATTTATTGAGTGCTTACTGTGTGCAAGGCACTCTACTAATTGCTTGGGAGAGTACATTACAATGATATAATCGATTGATTGATTGATTGATTGATAGGCTGTTAAATAACCTCGTTTTTCTTCAGGAATTTTGTCAACCCACTGTGACACTGTGCTGACTCTATGAAGCAATTCATAATCATTCATAAAAAGCGGCTTTAATTTATTTTATAAATCCTGATGGGTATTCATTCATTCATTCAATCAATCGTATTTATTGAGTGTTTACTGCGTGCAGAGCACTGTACTAAGCGCTTGGGAAGTACAAGTTGGCAACATATAGAGATGGTCCCTACCCAACAATGGGCTCACAGTCTAGAAGGGGGAGACAGACAACAAAACAAAACGTGTGGACAGGTGTCAAGTTATCAGAATAAATAGAAGTAAAGCTAGATGCGCATCATTAACAAAATAAATAGAATAGTAATTATGTACAAGTAAAATAAATACAGTAATAAATCTGTACAAACATATATACAGGTGCTGTGGAGAGGGGAAGGAGGTAGGGCAGGGGCATGGGGAGGGGGAGAGGAAAGAGAGGTCTCAGTCTGGGAAGGCCTCCTGGAGGAGGTGAGCTCTCAGTAGGGCTTTGAAGGGAGGAAGAGAGCTAGCTTGGCGGATGTATGGAGGGAGGGCATTCCAAGCCATGGGGAGGACATGGGCCAGGGGTCGACAGCGGGACAGGCGAGAATGAGGCACAGTGAGGAGGTTAGCAGCAGAGAAGCAGAGGGTATGGGCTGGGTTGTAGAAGGAAAGAAGGGAGGTGAGGTAGGAGGGGGCGAGGCAATGGAGAGCCTTGAAGCCGAGAGAGAGGAGTTTTTGCCTGATGCGTAGGTTGACTGGTAGCCACTGGAGATTTTTGAGGAGGGGAGTAACATGCCCAGAACATTTGTGCATGAAGATGATTCGGGCAGCAGCGTGAAGTATAGACTGAAGTGGGGAGATTAGAGAGCAGGCTGATGCAGTAATCCAGTCGGGATAGGATAAGAGATTGAACCAGCAGCGTAGCGGTTTGGATGGAGAGGAAAGGGTATGCCTCAAGAGCATTATCAACTGTATATAGCAACCCCTAGGTGACTGTTTCAAAGACTTTTAATGATGCACATAGTGTGATGGTTTGGAATATTCTAAATCATAGATAACCTAAATTCAGTAAGACACCATAAATTGGTCTGATAATGTGAGGAGCTGAAATTAGTTGTAAAGTCTTAAGAAAACAGAATGACCTTAGTTTTTGTGCATGACTCATTTTATTTTTGTAAAAAGCCTCTCATCCAGTTTTTGCGACACATACCATTCAGGAATTAACCTCAGAAATGACCTATTTTTAATTCAATTAGATTCTAATTATATAGAATTTCACATGGTAATTTAAATCTAATTCACCCACAGTACAACCTGGCAGGACGCATTATCATCATGTGACACATCATTGTCATCTACTGGGAGGAAGGCTGAGATCACCTTTTCTTTCCAGGAATTAATTAGTAAAATGATATCACCATTAGTCTTGCTTCTATGGATTCTTACAGCTATCAGTATTGTCTCCCTTGAATGATGCACCATCCCTATGACTCACGCTGGAAATGCATCCAATATTTGGTGGTATAGCAGAAAACCAAAGCAACAATTCAATTATTCCACTAGTAGACTGTGAACTTTTTCTTTAATGGTGTAATGTTAACCCCAGGTGAAATATATATGTGTGTATATATATATATATATATATATATATATATATATATATATATACATCAGGTAAAGGAGTCCAAGCTGTGGAGAAGGAAGTAATATTGTTCCCTCTCAGGATAACCTGCTCCCTAGTTAATAATGTGATCTCATGGATCTGCACAAGGAGGAATTCTCGGGAGAAGTGCGTAGAGCTTTGGTGCATCTCAATCTCCCTAGGGCATTTTTCCAACCACCTTGCCATACCTACCAGGAAATAGGGTGTTACATTTTTGTATTGGCCAAAAGTTGGAGGCCACATCTGGGGACCACATGGATTCTTCTAGAACACCCATCTCTAAAGGACATACTCCATCCCAAATCTATCTGTGGCAGACCTATTGAGAGAATGAAATATTTTCACAATATCTGGGCACATCCATATGGCACTATTTGTATATTCCCTTGAACATTCAGAGAATTATCATGGCCTAGTGGATATAGCACAGGGCTGGGAGTCAGAAAGACCTGGATTCGAATCTTAGCTCTGCCATTTGTATGCCACATGGCATGGGGCAAATCACTTCACTTTCCCTGCTTCTCAGTTACCACATCTGTGAAAGGGGGATTAAGACTGTGAGCCCCATGTGGGACATGGATTGTGTCAACCAGAGCTTAGTACCATACCTAGCACATAGTAAGCACTTAAGAAATGCCATAAAAGCAGCCAAAACAAAAAAAAAATTCAATTTAAATATATTCATTCTATTTCTTTTGAATCTTCTGTTGGGAAATACCCCAGATCCATCTCCTACATTAAATTGATAGCTCCTTGTGGACAGGGACTATGCCGTGTACTTCCAGTATGTTTTCCCAAGGGCTTAGTACAGTGCATTGTCTTCAGTAGGCTCTCAATAAATACCATTATTACTCCTTCTAAGAATAATGACAACAACAATAATGATAATAATTGTGACATTTGTTAAGCATTTACTATGTATCAGGCACAGTACTAAGTGTTAAGTTCAAGATAATCAGGTCAGACACAGTCCTTGTCCCACATGGGGCTCACAGTCTAAGTAGGAGGGAGTACAGGGACTGAGTCTCAGAAGCTCCTCACCCTGGGCTGCAAGGCTCTCCATCACCTCGCCCCCTCCTACCTCACCTCCCTTCTCTCCTTCTACAGCCCACCCCACACCCTCTACTCCTCTGCCGCTAATCTCCTCACCGTACCTCATTCTCGCCTGTCCTGCCATCGACCCCCGGCCCGCGTCATACCCCGGGCCTGGAATGCCCTCCCTCTGCCTATCTGCCAAGCTAGCTCTCTTCCTCTCTTCAAGGCCCTACTGAGAGCTCACCTCCTCCAGGAGGCCTTCCCAGACTGAGACCCTTCCTTCCTCTCCCCCTCGTCCCCCTCTCCATCCCCCATCTTACCTCCTTCCTTCCCCACAGCACCTGTATATATGTATGTATGTTTGTGCATATTTGTTACTCTATTTATTTTACTTGTACATATCTATTCTATTTATTTCATTTTGTTAGTATGTTTGGTTTTGTTCTCTGTCTCCCCCTTTTAGACTGTGAGCCCACTGTTGGGTAGGGACTGTCTCTATATGTTGCCAACTTGTACTTCCCAAGCGCTTAGTACAGTGCTCTGCACACAGTAAGCGCTCAATAAATAGGATTGATTGATTAATGGAATCCACATTTTGCTGGTGAAGAAACAGAGGCACAAAGATATTAAGTGGCTTGACCTGGCTCATAGAGCAGACAGCACAGCCAGGATTAGAACCCATGTCCCAGGGCCATGTTCTTCTCACTAGGCCATGCTGCTTTTCAAAGTGAGACTGGGGGCCATCAATTTTCATACTAATCTAAATATCTCTAGTAACTATAGATAGTAAAACTATGTCTTAAAACTAGTATAGTAAACTGCACTATACTAGTATTGTATACTATAGTATACTAGTATAGTGTACAATATAGCATACTAGTATAGTATAGTAAAACTATAGTAACTGACCAACTCTCCATGTAGTTATGACAAGATCCTACTAGAGGAGGCACACACAGTTTCTCAAGCACTTTTCAGAGCATTAGATGAGCCACAATCAAATAATAATAATAATAATGAGATTTATTAAGCACTTACTACGTGCAAAGCATTGTTCTAAGCACTGATGGTAAAAGGGTGTCCTGAGCACTGAGAGCCTGAGACACAATCAACAACAGCACTGAAGCAGAGCTCATCAGAAAAATGATTTATTGAGTGTGTATTCTGCAGAGAGCACTGAATTAGACACATGGGAATACAGGAAAAGTGACTAAGCACTGGCCCATCCTTAGTCCACGGTCTAGCTGAGGAAGCCAGAATAAAAATAACAGTGCCACGTAATAAATTCAACTTTAATCAGTGTGAGGCACACATTTCACCTAGTGAAGCCCTTAAGTGGAACACTGTGAGACAATCCCTTTTTCCCCACTGGCATTTCTATTATTTCAGTCCAATGAACGGTAGAGGGTCCCAACATAAAAAAGTTTATGAGCTCTCTGGCCCTGCAGGGAGTTAGGGTTTGAGTAAGAGAACTAACATTCTGGAAGGCATTAGGTTGAGGCAGGTATCTGCTCCAGTCCTACTGTGAAACATGATACTTTATCAATGGATAAGTCTTTTGAAATGGAGCTTGTTGAGGAAGACAATTTTCTAAGCAGTAAATCATTTCTGAAGGTGAAGACAGTCAATTTAGACGAAGATTATTCCTACTGAAGAGAAAATTCAGTCATTCAGTCATGTTCATTGGGGGCTTCCTCCCTTCAAAGCCCTACTGAGAGCATCTCCTCCAGGGGGCCTTCCCAGACTGAGCCCCCTCCTTCCTCTCCCCCTCTTCCCCCTCCCCAACCCTCCTTCCCTACCTCATTCCCCTCCCCACAGCACCTGTATATATGTTTGTACAGATTCATTACTCTATTTATCTTTCTTGTATATATCTACTATTCTATTTATTTTATTTTGTTAATATGTGTCTCCCCCTTCTAGACTGTGAGCCCGCTATTGGGTATGGATCATCTCTATATGTTACCAACATGTGCTTCCCAAGCGCTTAGTACAGTGCTCTGCAACAGTAAGTGCTCAATAAATATGATTGAATGAATGAATGAATGCAGAGTCCTGTAGTAAGTGCTTGGGAGAGTACAACGTAACAATAAAGTCCAATCATACCACTTTAGGACCAAAGTGGAATTTCCCAAAGTGAATGAGAAATGGAATGAGAAATGGAATAAAATACACACCAGATAATAGTCCAAGAGGTTCATCGCATTTCCCATCTCTTCGCATTAGAGAAGTAGTGTGACTTAGTGGGAAAAGCCTGGGCTTGAGAGTCAGAGGTAGTGGGTTCTAATCCCAGCTCTGCCACTTGTCAGCTATGTGACTTTGGGCAAGTCACTTAACTTCTCTGTGCCTCAGTTATCTCATCTGTAAAAGGGGGATTAAGACTGGGAGCCCTATGTGGGACAACCTGATGACCTTGTATTCCCCCAGCGCTTAGAGCAGTTCATGGCACAAAGTAAGCACTAAACAAATGCCATTATTATTATTATTATTATTATTATTATTATTATTATTATTATTATTTCCCAAGTCAATCAATAGATGGTATTTATTGAGCGCTTACTGTGTGAATTGCACTGCATTAAGCCCTTGGGAGAGTACAACAAAGTTGATAGACATGTTCAGTCCCCACTTCAGTCTATACTTCACGCTGCTGCCCTTATCATCTTTGTGCAGAAACGCTCTGGGCATGTTACCCCCCTCCTCAAAAATCTCCAGTGGCTACCAGTCAACCTATGCATCAAGCAAAAACTCCTCACTCTTGGCTTCAAGGCTCTTCATCACCTTGCCCCCTCCTATCTCACCTCCTTTCTCTCCTTCTACAGCCCAGTCCACAGCCTCTGTTCCTCGGCCGCTAACCGCCTCACTGTGCCTCACTCTCTCCTGTCCCGCAATCCACCCCTGGCCCACGTCCTCCTCCTGGCCTGGAATGCCCTCCCTCCACACATCTGCCAAGCTAGCTCTCTTCCTCCCTTCAAATCCCTACTGAGAGCTCACCTCCTCCAGGAGGCCTTCCCAGAATGAGCACCCTTTTTCCTCTCCCCCTCCCCATCCCCTCTGTCCTACCTCCTTCCCCACACAGCACCTGTATATATGTTTGTACAGATTTATTACTCTATTTATTTTACTTGTACATATTTACTATTCTATTTATTTTGTCAATGATGTCCATCTAGGTTTACTTCTATTTATTCTGATGACTTGACACCTGACCACATGTTTTGTTTTGTTGTCTGTCTCACCCTTCTAGACTGTGAGCCCTTTGTTGGGTAGGGACCGTCTCTATATGTTGCCAACTTGTACTTCCCAAGTGATTAGTACAGTGCTCTGCACACAGTAAGCACTCAATAACTGCGATTGAATGAATGAATGTTCACTGCCCACAAAGAGCCTAAAGAGGGAGAAAAATCCACTTTCACTTCCCATAAAAATCAAATCAGTCATATATGGAATGCAGGGAGTCTGGGGACCTTGTTTCCACTGAGCTTTGTCGATTCAGCATGTTGGACCATGAAGAGATGGTTCATCTGGTTAATTAGGTTCAATCAGGATTTGCTTTCCATTTCTCGGAGTGGACTCCCAGTGAAGGAATGTCGCTAATTAAGTTTCCCTTCTGAAGACACCTTTCTACACAAGTCCTTTCTCATGGCATTTTTCATCTCTTTGTTTCTCAACATGTAAATTAAGAGATTGAACATGGGCGCGATGATGGTGTAAAAGAGAGAAAGCACCTTATCCTAAGAGTAGCTGGACGGGCCCGCAGATAGGTGAAGATGGAGGGCCTGAAGAATAAGAAGATCACTGCGATATGAGACCCACCAGTGGAGAGGGCTTTTCAGTGCCCTTCTGCTGAATGGGTTCTCAGGGAAAACAATATGATGACATAGGAAATCAACAAGATGATGAAAGTGACCAAGGCCACTATACCTGAACTTGCTGGGGTTGATACAAAGTAATCAGTTGTCCCACGTGGGGCTCACAGTATTCATCCCCATTTTACAGATGAGGTAACTGAGGCACAAATTAATTGACTTGCACAAGATCACACAGCTAAGTGGCAGAACCAGGATTAGAGCCCACAATCCAGAGATTCCCAAACCCGGGCCCTGGGAGCCCCATGAGGGACAGGCACCATGTCTAATTTCCACTGGTGTATTCTTTCCCTCCACTCAGTCCTGTGCTCCGTACACAATAAGCACTTAATAAATATTTTAATCTACTAGAATACTTTAGAGTGTTTCTCATGGGCTGGATGCCACGGTTTCCACCTTCGATGATGTTATGAGGAGGAATCAAACTCAGGAGCTATGCAGGGAAATTATGAAATATTTTTCACATACAACACACACCTATAAAAACTATAGAAAATGATAACCAGCCCGAGCTAAGCTTGCCCCCCCCACACCAGTTACAAATGCCTACGTACCTAGAAATGATGGGAGGGGAGCACAGTGCAATTTACTGTAAACTGCAACTTCCCCAGATCACCCCAAAGAGCAGGAGGGAGGTGACGACTGTGAAAAAACGAGAACACAATGTACCTCAAATGAGAAAAAAGAATGTCTTCTAATGAGGAGCAGCCTGGTCTAGTGGATAAAGCACAGGCCTGGAACTCAGATGACCACCGTTTAAATTATGGCTTTATCACTTGTTTGCTGTATGGCCTTGGGCAAGTCACTGAACTGCTTGGTGCCTCAGTTTCCTCATCTTTAAAATATGAATTCAAGGACTGTTCACCCTCCTGCCAAAACTGGAGTCCTATGGGGTAGAGGGACTATGTTTGACATGACTATTATGTATCTACCCCAACACATGGTCTAGTGCTTGACACATGGAAGCTCATTGTGGGCAGGGAACGTATTAGTTTATTGTTATATTGAACTCTCCCAAATATCTATAATTCTATTTATCTATTTTTATTATATTGATGTCTGTCTACTTGTTTTATTTTGTTGTCTGTCTCCACCTTCTAGGCTGTGAGCCCACTGTTGGGTTAGGATTGTCTCTATCTGTTGCTGAATTGTACTTTCCATGTGCTTAAAACAGTGCTGTACACACAGTAAGTGCTTAATAAATGTGATTGAACGAACGAATGGATGAATTTAGTACAGTGCTTTGTGCACAGTAAGTACTCAATAAATACGATTGAATGAATGAATGAATAACAAGCATTTTCACTACTTTGAACAGTGCTTGGCATATAGTAAACGTTTAACAACTGCCAACATTATTATTAACAAATACCATAATAGCAATCAAGAGGAAGGTGGGAAATAGCTGATTCTGGAGGACTACTAGTGAATCCAAACAAAGCGAGGTGAAGTATCAGAACTGAGGAAGTAGGGAAAGAGGTAAAAGGCAAGAATAAATGCTAAGAGTAAGGGAATGAATGAAAATGTAGAACTGGAGAAATGAATAAATATCAGGAAAGGGGCAATAACTAACAGTATCCAAAGTTCTGGGAAGCAGTGTGGCCTAGTGGATGGAGCTCAGGCCTGGGAGTCAAAGGACCTGGGTTCTAACCCTCCCTGCTATGTGACCTTGGGCAAATCACTTAATTTCTGTTACCTCAACTGTAAAATGGGGGTTAAATCCTACTCCCTCCTACTTAGAGTGTGAGTCCCATCTAGGACAGGAACTGTGCCCAACTTGATTATTTACCCCAGCACTTAGTACAATGCTTGGCACATAATAAGTGCTTAACAAGTACCATGTAAAAAAGGGGGTGATTTTTTTCAATTTACCCGCCCACACTACTGCTGCTGTTGGAAAGGAATCAGAGAGTAAGATCCCAGGAGACAGGGTGTGGGGAAAGAGAGAGCAACTAGAAAAATGGATAAATAGAAGATCTAGGATTATAAGAGCAAAAACTAGAGAGAAAGCAGCAGGAGGTAAATATACAGAGAAGAAAGATGGGTATGTGATAAAGCAGGAAAGACTAGTGAAAGTAGAAAATACTGTCAAAACATGAGAGAAATAAGTTGAGAAGAAAGGAAAATAACTTGAAAAAAGAGAGAAACTGTGGAAAAGAGTTAGTCAGATGTACCTGAACACGAAGTAAAAATATTTGAAAAAAGCCCCCTCAGCTTTTGGGAATAACTTGGGAAGAAGCCGGTTGTGGGCAGGGATTGTCTCTCTTTATTGCGATATTGTACTTTCCAAGGTCTTAGTACAGTGCTCTGCACACAGTAAGCACTCAATAAATACGAGTGAATGAATTAATGTATGAATGAGTTTCCCAAGCATTTGGAAAAATGCTGGAATCAACATAGAAGCACATAAAAGGAGTGAGTCAAATAACAACGACCAAAAAATAAACTCCTGCCCAGAAATTAGAATGTGTTTTAAAGGCAGGAAAATGTAAAATGTAAAAGAAAAAAAGAGGGGAGAGGCCACTCGAAGAAAAACAGGAAGAAGGGTAGGAAGAAGGAACAGGGAGAGGGAAGACTATAATTTGTGTAACCCAACCATAGAACGACAGGGTACGTGTGTGTGTGTGTGTGTGTGTGTGTGTGTGTGTGTGTGTGTGTGTATACACTCACATTTAGGCTCATATTCCATTTTGAATACCATCAACATCTCTAACCTCAAATGTTTGGAAGAGTACACCCAAGTGTTGGCTGTGTAGAGACAAATAATAGTGGAAACTGAGGTACTGGAGAATCACTAACATACTCAACACCACATTTTAGATAAGCAGTGGGGACAAACAAAAATGGGACAGTTGTTACTGCCCAGATGTGTGCATATTTCACAGCCTGATTTCCCTTTTTATACTAACTGATGACGACCTCTAGAGTGGCCTGAAGTTTAACAGTCCTTACTTCCACTCCCCTTTCTCTGTAGACCAATTGTCACAGATATTAACCTGAAAAGATTCAGTCTCTAGATGCTGAAAGCCTGAAAAGTGTAAGGATGGCGACTGATAGATCCAGTAGATTTCATGGATCCTTCACCTCAACTCACTCCCTTTGCTCTCCCCATCCCCACCACATAGCATTTACATATTTACATGTATATGTATAATTCTATTTATTGATATTGATGCCTGTATACTTGTTTAATGTGTATGTATCCATAATTTTATTTATTTATATTGATGCCTGTTTACTTGTTTTGATGTCTGTTTTCCTCATCTAGACTGTGAGCCCTGTATGGGCAGGGATTCTCTCTCTTTATTGCTGAATTGTACTTTCCAAGTGCTTAGTACAGTGCTCTGCACACAGGAAGTGCTCAATAAATACGATTGAATGAATGAATGAATGAGTTTCTAGCAAACAGTGGGGTAAAACAACTCTAACTAGATCGACAAGTAAAGTTCTTCAGTCCTGCCTGGTTCCAACCATCTTAATTTGTAAAGTTTGGATCTCACACAATCCTAGCCTCAAGTTAAACTTTCTGATGAATCTGACACAATTCCCGTATTTACTGGGAATTTGTTTGTTCTGCTGGACTCACAAGAGCTAAGCCATCTTTTCATTCATAGCTCAGGAAACCACAAGAAATAAATTTGTCACTGCTAGCATGACAAAGTAACATATTCAGCTAATCCCTCTGTAAATATGAAAGAATGCTGGAAACGCTGTGTTGAAAAGGATAAAGCAGAGAGCAGGAATATTTATGGGCCTTACAGCGAGCTGGGGAATGATTCTCCAAAGTCATTTCAAACAGAATCCCTCCAAAGTGTCACAAGCCAAGAACCAGATTTCATTTCCATTTCTCTCTGGAGAGGAACAGATCTCAAGTGTTGCATCAGGTGAATTGTTTCACTTTTCTTTTCAGCTTCTCTCTAGGCTCAGGGAATTTTGCTACTGAATTTACAGTACATTTGCTGTAGTGTAGGAGAATTATGCTAAATTTCCTCAGTCACTGATCAGGAAAAATGGACAAGCACTTCAGACTGGAAAACTTATGTCAAGTGCTGTCTGTATTGCTCATGGCTTGCACAGCACCATCCACATTGTCTCGTCCCTCCCTTATCATGATCTCTCCTGGGAACAGAATGCAACAAGCAAGGAGATAGGCAGAGGTACAAACCATTGTGAAGTACAATTTTTTCCCATGTTATTCAGCTACCGGTAGAACAGGGACTAGAAAACCCAGATCTTCCGACTCCCAGCACATGGCAGAAAATGTGTCTGTTTGTTGTTGTATTGTTCCCATCCCCCTCCCCCCGAAGCACTTAGTACAGTGCTTTCCACATAGTCAGCTCTTGGTAAATACTACTGACTACTGACTGAATGAATGAATTTCACTTCTGAGAAAACTTGGAAATTCTACCAGATGTCTTCCAAGGGGCAGCCGTACAACAGTCTTGGAGAGAGGGTTGAGAAAAGGTGTAGTAAGACTCTACAGGGTGGGGCAGGGAATGCAGGATGGGTGCCAGGCTGGGATCATTGCATCAAATTACTAGAAGATATCAATCCTAGGCAACAAGGTTTATTGGTAATCATAATTCAGCCCCTTCTACTAAGAGTGGGTAGATCAAATAGGAGGCCCAGTTACATCTTTAAACTAGTCAAACCCTTCTTTTGCAAACCACACCCTTCCTCTTCCCTCCCATAAGATACCCCTTCTCTGAGAAAAGAAGAGCATTCACTCAAGCCCCCAAAGGGGTGCCCAGGGCTGCCCCTAAGACATGGTTAGGCATGGTTAGGGTCACTCAAATCAGTGATCTGCTGGGCTGGCACATTCAACTGAATCCAGGTCGTTGAGTACTTTAGGAACAACTTGTGTAGTGGATCGCAAATCAAGTGATATCATTTTTTGAACATTTGCTCAGTGCAGAGCACTGTTCTAAACACTTGGGAGAGTGCAATTGAGTTAGAAGACATAAGAAGCAGCGTGGCTTAGTGAAAAGAGCATGGACTTTGGAATCAGAGGTCATGGGTTCAAATCCCGGCTCCGGCAATTGTCAGCTGTGTGACTTTGGGCAAGTCACTTAACTTCTCTGGGCCTCAGTCACCTCATCTGTAAAATGGGGATGAAGACTGTGAGACCCCCGTGGAACAACCTGATCACCTTGTAACCTCCCCAGAGCTTAGAACAGTGCTTTGCACATAGTAAGTGCTTAATAAATGCCATTATTATTATTATTATTATTATTAATCCCAGTCCACAAGACATTCACAGTCTAGCAAGGATGTTCAAATGTGACTAAATGTAAGAATTGGTTCTCTGGTGCTCAAGGTAGAGTCCTGCACAAGCCAAATTCCAGGTTCTCACCTGGCCATAATAAATGTGCCCTGAATCTAGCCCCACACGTGGGGTTCCACTGGCCAAGCCCATTTGCACACCACCTAACTTCCAGAAATTAGGGTGAGTTTCTCACAAACATACTAATTATACACAAGTTCAATAGCACCAGCAGTACTGTAAGCTCTGGCTCAGTGGAAAGAGCACGGGCTTTGGAGTCAGAGGTCATGGGTTCGAATCCCAGTTCCATCACTTGTCAGCTGTGGTGCCTTGGGCAAGCCACTTAACTTCTCTGTGCCTCAGTTACCTCATCTGTAAAATGGGATTAAGACTGTGAGCCCCACGTGGGACAACCTGATCACCTTGTATCCCCCAGCGCATAGAACAGTGCTTTGCACATAGTAAGCGCTTAATTAATGCCATTATTATTATTATTATTATTATTATTATTAAACTGTAAGCTCCTTTTGGACAGGGAACATGTCTGCTAATTCTATTGTATTGTACTCTCCCAAACACTTGGGGACAGAGCTGTGCACACAGTAAATGCTCAATAAATACGATTGATTGATTGACTGATTGGGTAAAACAGACTTCTCATATACATGAAGTACATCTGTGTGTCATTTTCAGCGACCCTATTTGCTAGAGAACAATGACATAGGATCAATAAAATAACACTTATTGAATATCCCGGGTGCTTACTGCATTAAAAGCTTGAGAGTGTACATTGTAACAGCCTTCCAAAGGAACTGAGAACAGTCTACAGAACAGGGGATGGGGCCACCAGGGTGTGAGGAGGTGTGGGTGGGGGGAAGGAGGGGAAGTCCAAAAGCAGAGAAGATGGAAAAGGTATGACCAGAGGGGAAAAGAAAGACAGAGAGGTCAGTTTTAATTTCCATTTTACAGACGGAGATATTGAGGCAGAAAGCCGTTGGATAATTTGCCTAAAGTTATTATATTGGTCAAACAGTTAATAAAGCTTGTTTTCTGAACTCTATATCCAATACTCCATTAAATACTTGGAAATTCTTTCAAGATAAATAGAGTTGTGCATACAGGGTGAGGGTGAAAGAAGCCAGAAGGTACCCCCTAAAACATATCCACGGGTCTCGTGTGTTCATTTATCTTGTGGTTTGAAGAAAAGCCTTTAATTTTCCATGACTTCAATCCTGGAAAGGGAGTGAGAAGCAGAATGTCCTACAGGAAACAGCACAGACCTGGGAGTCAGACGACCTGGGTTCTAATTCCATCTCCACTAGCGTGATTAAGTGGATAGAGCATGGGCTTGGGAGTCAGAGGGATATGGGCTCTAATTTAGACGCCACCAGATGTCTGCTGTATGATCTTGGTCAAGTCACTTCAGTTCTCCAGGCCTCAATTACCTCATCTGTGAAATGGGGATTAAGAATGTGGGACCCAGTGCTTAGAACAGTGTTTGGCTCATAGTAAGAGCTTAACAATTACTATAATTATTATAATTATCATTATGTGACCCGAGAAGTACCCTGACCTGCCAGTGGCCATACCTTCAAATACAGCAGTAAGGCCCTTCTTGCATCCTATCTCAGATCTCTTTAGAAATGGGCCCTGGAGTTCCAAGGGAGGAGCTAATCTCTACTTTTCCTGTGAAAAGCCCTGAAGGTGCTTTAAAGCCACGTCTAGGGTTTTATTTTAGGCTGGTGTCCCCCTCCTCATCATGAAAGATGGGGCACCATGACTCCCTGGATTTATTCTGAGTAAACACTCATTATTAATAACAACATAGTAGCTAATCGATGTTCTAGAAAACCTTTAAGCAACATTTTTCAGGTTCAGTGGTCTGCACACAGACGGTGCCTCCATAAATACTGATGGTGATGAATCTGACAATTAAAAAAAATAAAAAATGCATTCTTATTATCCTATCAGTGGCCTTGATCTCTGATTTTGTTTTTGGCAGAGGACTGTGACAGTGGGGTGCTTTGTAAGTAGCGAGGCCTAGGGGAAAGACCACGGTACTGGGAGCCAGGGGACCTGGATTCTAATCGCTGTTTTGCCAATAGCTTGTCTTGTTAGGTAACCTTGGGCAAGCCAATTAATCTCTCTGTGCCTCAGTTTCCTCAACTGTAAAATAGACATTAAATATTTGTTCTCCCTCCTACTTATAATGTGAGTCAGGGACTGTGTTCCATCGATTAACTTGCATCTATATCAGTGCTTAGAAAAGTGTCTGATACATAGTAAACATTAAGAAGCTTAATAGAAGCCCGAGGAACAGCGTGGCTTTGTGGAAAGAGCATGAGTTTGGGAGGCAAAGGTCATGGGTTCTAATCCCACCTCTGCCACGTGTCAGCTGTGTGGCTTTGGTCAAATCACTTCTCTGTGCCTCAGTTACCTCATCTGTAAAATGGGGATTAAGACTTTGAGCCCCATGTGGGACAATGTAATTACCTTTTAACTACCCTAGAGCTTAGAACAGTGTTTGGCACATAGTAAGAGCTTAACAAATGCCATTAGTATTATTAAGAAGAAAAGAAAAGGACCCTCCTGGATTTTCTGGATTGAACCATTGGTCTACATTCCAACAGATGCCAGGCTGCGGAGCAGCACTGAAGGGTGGTGGTTAGAGCTCTTGCATGATGGCAATAAACTCTAGTCTGAGCACCCTTTTCATCTCGAACGTTCTCAGTCCTCTGGAGGGAACGATCAAACAATCAATCAACGGTATTTATTGAGCACTTACAATGTGCAGAGTACTGTACTAAGGACTTGGGAGAGTACAGTGTAACAGAGATGGTGGTTAACTTGTTCCCTGCCCACAGTGCGCTTCCAGTTTAGGAGAAGAGTTTACAGAGACCATTAGATGAGGGTGCTACTGGTGCAGAAGGCTGGTCCCTCTAGACTGTAAACTCATTGTGGGCAGGGAATGCGACCATTTATTTTTATGCTGTACTCTCCCAAGAGCTTAGTACAGAGCTCAAAACTCAATAAATGCATTCAATCATATTTACTGAGTGCTTACTGTGTGCAAAGCACTTTTCTAAGTGCTTGGGGGAGTACAATATAACAACAGACACATTCCTGACGATTGAATGAATAAATGAATGAAAGCAGAGACCCCAACCTAATATCTGTAAGGTTCGAATGTAACTGGCTCATGGTTCATTATAATAAGAATTTACAGGGATGCCTTTCTCTCACAGCTCAAAGCACTATGCCAGTCCTGAGGAGTGCTGGGTACTGGGGTTCAGAGAGAAGAGACAATTTGGTTTTTGTTTGTAGGTTTTGTTTGTTTATTTGTTTTATGGTATTAGTTAAACATTTACTATGTGCCAGACACTGTACTAAGTGCTGGGGTAGATACAAGCTGATCATTTTAGACACCATCCATGGCCCACAAGGGGCTCAAAGTTGTAATCTCCAATATGCAGATGCAGTAACTGAAGCACAGAGAAATGACGTGGCTTGCCAAAGGTCACAGAGCAGACACTGTGAATCCAACTAGGCCATGCTACTTCTTGTTCATTTTCAAGAAGGATGGCCACTGTGTGGTAAAGATGGGAAAAAAATTACCTCCAGTAACCAGAGAAACCATGTTCACACAGTGGATGCAAGCATGCGGAATTCATTTCCACAGGAGGCTGGGACAGAAAACTCAAACAGGTCCAAGCCAGGAGGGAATAAGTTAAAGAATGAGAGGGGAAAAATGGCAATGTGAAGGAAAAAGTTAGGGATGTTAAATGGCCCAGCATTAAGCATTAGTATGGCTATCAAGAAGGACAATCATTCCATGGTACCTCAGAAAACCTAGTACAGCCATAGATAGGTTTTCTATTTTTTTATTTTTAATAGTATCTTATAAGCACTTACTATGGGCCAGGCACTGTACTAAGCACTAGGGTACATACAATATAATCAGGTTGGACACAGTCCATATCCTTCATGGGGCTAATAGTCTTAATCTCCATTTTACAGGTGAGGTAACTGAGGCACAGAGAAGTTAAGTGACTTCCCCAAGCTCTCAGAGCAGCCAAGTGGCAGAGTTAGGATTAGTTCTTTACAAAAATGAGATTATTATTATTAATGCCATCGAGTCATTTCCGATTTATAGCGACTCCATGGATACCCTTTCCCAGAATGTCCTGTCCTCTGCCTTAATCCTCAACCTTTTTAGCCATTCTTCCATTCTCGTTGTGGTCTCTATCCATCTCAACACCAACTCTCTCCTCGACCCCCTCCAGTCTGGATTCCGTCCCCTACATTCCACGGAAACTGCCCTCTCAAAGGTCACCAATGATCTCCTGCTTGCCAAATCCAACGGTTCATACCCTAGCCTAATCCTCCTCGACCTCTCAGCTGCCTTCGACACTGTGGACCACCCCCTTCTCCACAACACGCTATCCAACCTTGGCTTCACTGACTCCGTCCTCTCCTGGTTCTCCTCTTATCTCTCCAGTCGTTCATTCTCAGTCTCTTTTGCAGGCTCCTCCTCCCCCTCCCATCCCCTTACTGTGGAGGTTCCTCAAGATTCAGTTCTTGGTCCCCTTCTGTTCTCGATCTACACGCACTCCCTTGGTGACCTCATTCGCTCCCATGGCTTCAACTATCATCTCTACGCTGATGGCAGCCAAATCTACATCTCTGCCCCTGCTCTCTCCCCCTCCCTCCAGGCTCGCATCTCCTCCTACCTTCAGGACATCTCCATCTGGATGTCTGCCTGCCACCTAAAAATCAACATGTCCAAGACTGAACTCCTTGTCTTCCCTCCCAAATCCTGCCCTCTCCCTGACTTTCCCTTCACTGTTGACGGCACTACCATCCTTACCGTCTCACAAGCCCACAACCTTGGTGTCATACTAGACTCCGCTCTCTCGTTCATTCCTCACATCCAAGCCGTCGCCAAAACCTGCCGGTCTCAACCCCGCAACATTGCCAAGATCCACCCTTTCCTCTCCATCCAAATCGCTACCCTGCTCGTTCAAGCTCTCATCCTATCCCGTCTGGACTACTGTATCAGCCTCCTCTCCGATCTCCCATCCTCCTGTCTCTCCCCACTTCAATCCATACTTCACGCCGCTGCCCGGATTGTCTTTGTCCAGAAACGCTCTGGGCATGTTACTCCCCTCCTCAAAAATCTCCAGTGGCTACCAATCAACCTACACATCAGGCAGAACCTCCTCACCCTCGGCTTCAAGGCTCTCCATCACCTCGCCCCCTCCTACCTCACCTCCCCCCTCTCCTTCTGACAGCCCAGCCCACACCCTCCACTCCTCTGCCGCTAATCTCACTGTGCCTTGTTCTCGCCTGTCCCGCCGTCGACCCCCAGCCCACATCATCCCCCTGGCCTGGAATGCCCTCCCTCTGCACATCCACCAAGCTAGCTCTCTTCCTCCCTTCAAGGCACTACTGAGAGTTCACCTCCTCCAGGAGGCCTTCCCAGACTGAGCCCCCTCCTTCCTCTCTCCCTCCTCCCCCTCTCCATCCCCCCGGCCTTACCTCCTTCCCTTCCCCACAGCACTTGTATATATGTATATATGTTTGCACGCACTTATTACTCTATTTATTCATTTATTTTATTTGTACATATTTATTCTATTTATTTTATTTTGTTAATATGTTTTGTTTTGTTCTTTGAATCCCCCTTCTAGACTGTGAGCCCACTGTTGGTTAGGGACCGTCTCTATATGTTGCCAACTTGTACTTCCCAAGCGCTTAGTACAGTGCTCTGCACACAGTAAGCACTCAATAAATACGATAGATTGATTGATCCAGCTGCTGATCTGCCTCTTCAACGTTTTCCCCGGACTTTTCCCAGCATTACTGTCTTCTCCAGAGAATTAGTCCTCCTGAGATTAGAATTATGATTGATACTAGGATTGAAGTCAGGTTATGTTTAAGACCATTAGATTGTACACTCTATAATAATAATGGTATTTATTAAGCACTTACTATGTGCCAAGCACCATTCTAAGTGCTGGATAGTCAGGAAATGTGTGTTTCACTCAATCGTTCTCATCCAAACACTTCATATGGTGCTTTGTATTAAGCCTTGGAAAGAGTGCAATTGATTAAGGAATACAATCTCTAATTTTAAGGAATTCACAGTCTATCAAGGGCAGTTGACAGACCCAAGCTATTCATATATGCTACTACTGTTTATAGGAAAAGTTCCTAAAGGCAGAAAGATGAATAAGTTTAAATGTATCTGAGCTGATAGTATGAGGAAGCAGCATGACCTAGTAGATAGATCAGGGGTCTGGGAGTCAGAAGAACCTGGGCTCTAATCCTGATTCTGCCATTTGTTTTCTGCGCGACCTTGGGCAAGTCACATCACGTCTCTGTGCTTCAGTTTACTCTTCTATGAAATGGGAATTAAGACCCTGAGGCACATGGGAGACATAGATTTGTGTCCAACCTGATAATCTTCTATCGACCCCAGGACTTAGTACAGTGCCTAGCACATAGTAAGCAATTACCAAATACCATAAAAAAGTGAAAGGATGTATAAACATAAATAATAAGGGTGCTTGCTGAACGGACACAACACAAGGAGGTGGAGCTGACCCAGGGATTGATAATTCTAATTTTTAAAACTGCTGATCAAAGAAGCCTTGCAGGGCATCAATCCATCAATCAATCAGTGATATATATTGAGCACTTACTTTGTGCAAGGCACTGAACTGAGCACTTGGGAGATTACAATACAGTGGAGTTGGTAGACACTTTCCCGACCCATAAGAAACTTACAGTCCAGAAGGGGAGATGGACATCAAAATAAATTACGGATCTGTACATAAAGGCTTGGGGAGAGTGGCGTGCCTATCAAGTGTTTACAGGGTAGATCCGAGTGCATAGGTGATGCAGAAGGGAGAGGGAGTAGGGGAAATGAGGGCTTAGTTTGGGAAAGCCTCTGGGAGGAGATATGATTTTCAGAGGGCTTTGAAGGTTGGGAGAGTGGTAGTCAGACATATATGAAAGAGAGGGAGTTCCAGGCCAGAGGGAAGATGTGGGCAATTTGTAGGCAGTGAGATAGATGTGACCAAGATGCAGTGAGTAGACATGGTTCAAACAAATCTCCCCTGGTGCAGTTGGGATTTTCTCTCTTTATTGCTGAATTGTATTTTGCAAGTGCTTAGTATAGTGCTGTGCACACAGTAAGCATTCAATAAACACGATTGAATGAATGAATGAAATAATGAATCTTCCACATTTCTGGGATCCACAAGGAAGGAGACCAAGGTAACTTGTTGCTCCAGCATAAAAAGGAGCAAACTCTGCCCAGCTCAAGAGTGGAAATCAGTCACAAAGCTCTAGCCTGCCCAAAACCTAAAATGTGGAAAAGAAGCAGCACATTTTTGGCTGCAGTAGCGAGCTGTTACTGTTACTGAGTGCTCAATGAATATTGTTGATTGACTGGTTGACTGATTGATCTAGGCAGGATTGCACTGCCAGATCATCTACTATTCATATCTTAGAACTGTTGAATCCTTAACATCTTACTGTAGACTATAACCTCCTTGCAGGCAGGCAGGGATCACATCTACAAAGGTCATTGTTTTGTACTCTACCAAACGCTTAGTACAGTACTCTGCACACAGTAAGGGCTCAGTAAATAACATCGATTGCTTGTAGCCTTGACCCTTTGAATTTGAATATGTTGATTTTCTGTGGATTGTGTCAGATAGTGGCTGTGAGCTCCTTGCAAAGCAGGGACCAGATCTAAATGTACTTTTCAGTTGTTCTCCCTAGTGCTTGATATGGAGCTTTACACAAGTTAGTGATTGAGATGATAGTGTTGAGTTAGATATTGGTGCAGAAAATCAGATTTGAGATTTGAATTGATGCTCATCATACGATTACCAGAAAATATTTTACACTCCAACTAACAAGTATTGCACCATTAATAAGCTAAACTAGGTACAAGAGGAAATTCAGTCATACTTTAGAGAGCAAAGTTTGTTTCTTTTCCCCTTTATTCTTACTCTCTGCTAGTAGATTAGCTACAACCCTACAGGTGTCAGAGAAATATTGATCCTCCCTAAGCTACTACTGTTGTTCTACCAGAATGAGACACGAGCATGAGGAAAACAAAGTTCAGAGACCTACCCAAGCTATTATATTGATGACATTTTTGAGGCCATATACAAAGTTCTTAAAAGTTATTTTAAAATCAGTTTTTCAACATGATTTTGTTAATCTATACTTTGCAAATTAATGAAATTCCCTTCATTGTGACACATTTCATGTACAACCAGAATAAATAGTAACAGTAAAACTTAAAATTCCTCACCTGCCCTTCTTTACTTTCTCTACCCTCTCTTTATCTTTCTTCACCCACTTAATAATCATTTTCTTCTCTCTTTTCCTTCTGGCCTTTGTCTCCTAATTTGTTCTCTCTGACAGATGTTTTACTGTGTTACCTTCTACCATTTAGGTATTCACAATTACCCAGAAGGATTTACTTTTCATTCTGCTATCTAATTCTGATAACTTTGCTTGACTGCAAGCCTCCCATACCCTGCCTCTGACAGTCTCCTGACAATCTTTGACAGTCTTCCAGCAAGCTCCAGCTCTTGGCAGTCAAACTCAGGGTGCTTCTGGGTCTCTGGTACATTCCTACACAGTTTGGGGCTGGGTTTTTCCCTGTTTTCCCTGAAACCTTATTTTCCCTTAAATGCTGTTCAGATCAAATTAACACATTTTACACCCTGAGGGTTAAAAATCAGGTCCCTAACTTGAAATTTCAAAAATCAGAATTACCCAACCTCAAACGCAGAAAGTCAGGCCAAAATCTTGTATTATTATTATGGTACCTGTTAAGTGCTTACTCTGTGCCAAATTCTGTATGAAGAGCTGGGGCAGAAATAAGATAATCAGGTGGGACACAGTACCTGTCCCACATGGGATGCATGATCATAGCTTTCCTCTTCTCCCACTCTGTTTGCATCACCCTGCCTTGCTCCCTTTGTCCTTTCCCTGTCTCATCCCCACAGCAATTATGTAAATATATGTAATTTATTTATTTATTTATATAAGTGTCTGTCTCCCTCATCTAGACTATAAGCTCATTGTAAGCAGGAAATGTGTCCGTTTATTGTTGTGTTGTACTCTCCCAAGCCTTTAGCATAGTGTTCTGCATACAGTAAGTGCTCAATAAATCCAATTGAATCAATGAATAAATGAATGAATAGCAGGAGAATAGAGATGCTAGCCTTGTCCCAGACCTGTTGCTAACATTAGTCCTAACCTGAAATCTAATCCTAAAAATAACCTAAACCCTATTTCAGCTAATAATACTAGCTAAATCAGATCCTGATTCCACTTTATACTCTGAAGGCTCAGTTCATAAGTAACAAACTGTTCTTCTTTCCCTCTCAAAGTGCTATAGTCTCCCCAAACCACCTCAAATGAAGAGGTTGCCACCTAAAATTCATCCCCTCTTTCTTAAAATGCTTGTGAAATATTTTGCATGAACTAACTCCAGCCCCCGCCACCCAAACCCATTTCATTAGTTTATGGAGTTAATCTAACAGCATATCTTGACACCAGATTTGTTGATGCAAAACCCTAAATAGTCTCCTAAAGTTCTAGAAGAGTCAGTGAAGCTCCTTCTGTGCCTCACCTACCACCAGGGAGTGACATGCATATGCCAATCAATCAACCAATCAATCGTATTTATTAAGCGCTTACTGTGTGCAGAGCACTGTACTAAGCACTTGGGAAGTACAAGTTGGCAACATATAAAGACAGTCCCTACCCAACAGTGGGCTCACAGTCTAAAAGGGGGAGACAGAGAACGAAATCAAACTAACAAATACAATAAATACAACAGATATGTACAAGTAAAATAAATAAATAAATAAATAGAGTAATAAATATGTACAAACATATATACATATATACAGGTGCTGTGGGGAAGGGAAGGAGTTAAGATGGGGGGATGGAGAGGGGAACGGGGGGGAGAGGAAGGAAGGGGCTCAGTCTGGGAAGGCCTCCTGTAGGAGGTGAGCTCTCAGTAGGGCCTTGAAGGGAGGAAGAGAGTTAGCTTGGCAGATGGGCAGAGGGAGGGCATTCCAGGCCCGGGGGATGACGTGGGCCGGGGGTCGATGGCGGGACAAGCGAGAACGAGGTACGGTGAGGAGATTAACGTCAGAGGAGCGAAGAGTGTGGGGTGGGCTGTAGAAGGAGAGAAGGGAGGTGAGGTAGGAGGGGGTGAGGTGATGGAGAGCCTTGAAGCCCAGGGTGAGGAGTTTCTGCCTGATGTGCAGATTGATTGGTAGCCACTGGAGAATTTTGAGAAGGGGAGTAACATGCCCAGAGCGTTTCTGGACAAAGACAATCCGGACAGCAGCCACAGAAGAACTCACTGAAAATTAACATTTGCTGACACCGTACAACCCATACCAAAACATAATTTCTGTTCCCTAGGTTACAATTAATTTTAGCATCATAATTAATTTTTCATCTCATTAAGCAGAAACTTTTCTTTTTACTGACAATGTCATTTTAAATGAAATAAGGAAATATACAACTGGGTAAGATGCAGTCACTAAGTTGCAGGAAGAAGCATCATGGCCTAATGGAAAGAGCATTTGCCAGGGAGTCAGAGGCCCTGGGCTCTAATCCCAATTATGCCAATTGCCTGCTGTTTGTTTGACCTTAGGCAAATCACTTAACTTCTCTGTGCCTCAGTTGTACTGTTCTTCCTCCTACTTTGACTATAAGCCCCTTGCAGGACAGGGACTGTGGCCAACCTCATTAACTTGCACCTATCCCAGAGCTTAGAACGGTGCTTGAACCATAGTGATCACTTAACATATACCATAAAATGAAGGGATTATCATCTGAAACTCGGTTTTGTTCTTTGTCTCCCCCTTCTAGACTGTGAGCCCACTGTTGGGTAGGGACTGTCTCTATGTGTTGCCAATTTGTACTTCCCAAGCGCTTAGTACAGTGCTCTGCACATAGTAAGCGCTCAATAAATACGATTGATTGATTGACTGATTGATTGTACTAAGTGTTTGGGAAGTACAAGTCAGCAACATATAGAGACGGGCCCTACCCAACAACAGGTTCACAGTCTAAAAGGAGGAGACAAACAACAAAACAAAACATGTAGACCGGTGTCAAAACCATCAGAATAAATAGAAGTATAGCTATAGGAACATCATTAACAAAATAGAGCAGTAAATATGTACAAGTAAAATAGAGTAATAAATATGTACAAATATATACAAGTGCTGTGGGGAGGGGAAGGAGGTAGGGCAGAGGGCAGGGGGGGCTGTGGGGAGAGGAGGAGGAGAGGGAAAAGGGGGTTCAATCTGCGAAGGCCTCCTGGAGGAGGTGAGCTCTCAGTAGGACTTTGAAGGGAGGAAGAGAGCTAGTTTGGAGGATGTGTGAAGGGAGGGCATTCCAGTCCAGGGGAAGGACGTGGGCCAGGGGTCGATGGAGAGACAAGCGAGAACGAGACACAGTGATGAGGCTAGTGGCAAAGGAGCAGAGGTTGTGGGCTGGGCTGCAGAAGGAGACAAGGGAGGTGAGGTAGGAGGGGAGGAGGTGTTGGAGAGCCTTGAAGTCGAGAGTGAGGAGTTTTTGCCTGATTCGTAGGTTGACAGGCAACCACTGTAGATTTTTGAGGAGGGGAGTGACATGCCCAGAGTGTTTCTGTACAGAGATAATCCAGGAAGCAGAGTGAAGAATAGATTGAAGCGGGGAGAGACAGGAGGATGGGAGATCAGAGAGGAGACTGATGCAGTAATCCAGTCGGGATAGGACGAGAGATTGAATCAGCAGGGTAGCAGTTTGGATGGAGAGGGAAGGGAAGGGCAGATCTTGGCAAAATTGTGGAGGCGAGACCGGCAGGTTTTGGTGATGGATTGGATGTGTTGGGTGAATGAGAGAGCGAGTCAAATATCACACCAAGGTTGCGGGCTTGTGAGATGGGAAGGATGGTATTGCCGTCTACAGTAATGGGAAAGTCAGGGAGAGGACAGAGTTAGGGAGGGAAGATGAGGAGCTCAGTCTTCGACATGTTGAATTTTAGATGGTGGGCAGACATCCAGTTGGAGATGTCCTGAAGGCAGGAGGAGATATGAGAGTGGAGGGAGGGAGAGAGAGCAGGAGTGGAGATGTATATTTGGGTGTCATCAGTGTAGAGATGATAGTTTAAGCCGTGGGAATGAATGAGTTCACCAAGGGAGTAAGTAATAATAATATTTTTAATAATAATGACATTTATTAAGCACTTACTATGTGCAAAGCACTGTTCTAAACAGAAGGGGAACAAGAACTGACCCTTGAGAAAACCCTACAGTAAGGGGGTGGGAGGGGAAGGAGGAGCCCACGAAGGATACTGAGAATGAAAGGTTGGAGAGGTAAGAGAACCAGGAGAGGACAGAGTCTGTGAAGCCAAGGTTGGATAGCGTGTTGAGCAGAAGGAGGTGGTCCACAGTGTCGAGGACAGCTGAGTGGTCGGGGAGGATTAAGATAGAATAAGAGCCTTTGGATTTTTCAAGAAGGAGGTCATTGGTGACTTTAGAGAGTGCAGTTTCAGTGGAATGTAGGGGACAAAAACCAGATTAGAAGGAGTCTAGGAGAGAGTTGGAGTTGAGTAATTCGAGGCAGCGAGTTTAGACGAATCGTTCTAGGAGTTTGGGAAGGAAGGCTAGGAGGGAGGTAGGGCGATAACTAGAAGAGGCAGTGGGGTCAAGAGAGCGATTTTTTTAGGATGGAGGAGTCGTAGACATGTTTGAAGGCAGAGGGGAAGGAAACAGTGGAGAGTGAGCGGTTGAAGACGGAAGTTAAGGAGGGGAGGAGGGCAGGAACGAGACTTTTCATAAGATGAGAGGGAATGGGGTCCGAAACACAGGTGGATGGAGTAGCACTTGAGAAAAGGGAAGAGATCTCATCTGAAGATACTGCTGGGAGGGATGGGAGAGTAGCAGAGAGGGTTGAGAGCGGGAGGGATGGAGAAGGTGGAGGGGTGACTTTGGGGAGCTCAAACCTGATGGTGTTAATTTTACTAATGAAGTAGGATGCCAGATCGTTGGGGGTGAGGGATGGAGGAGGGGGAGGAACAGGAGGCCTGAGGTGGGAGTTAAATGTAAGAAACAGAATGTTCGAAACAGCTGACAGGGGTGATGGGCATGGGTGTCAATAAGGGAGGAAAAATACTTTTTCCTGGCAGAGGAGACAGCAAAGTTAAGGCAGGAAAGGATAATTTTATCCTGATCAAGTTTGGCTTGGTATTTAGCCTTTCTCCAGCAACGTTCAGCAGCATAAGGGCGAAGGAGGTGGACAGTGACAGTGATCCAAGGTTGTGGGTTAGTGGTGTGAGAGCGGCAAAGGGAAAGCGGAGCGAACGAGTTGAATTAAGAGGGTGGAGTTGAGAGCAGTTGTCTGAGGCATGCAACATTACCCATCTCTGTCTGAGCCAGAGGAAAAAAAAGAGAGACAACTACAATGTTTTCCCCCTCCACCCAGCAAATGTTTGGTGCACAGCTATCTTCGGGAAAAGTTTTGCCTAGAAGATGCAGCTCACTGTAAAAGGTCCAGGAACCCTACCAGATCCCAAAGTCCCTGAAGATCTTCCTTTGAGACTGTAAGCCCCTCGTGGGACAAGGATTATGTCCTACTCAATTTGCTTATATCCACCCTAGCCCTTAGTACAGTGCCTGGCACATAGCAAGTGCTTAACAAATATCATAATAATAATAATAATTATTATTATTATCAGAGATGTTGGTGGAACAAACCTAGGAACTTTTCTTCATCCTGTTGAAAACAAGCTCCATTGTCACTGCTATCGATTCTTTGACTTTGCCCAGATTTTTTTACTATAATTGAACTCTTTGCTGATCATCTTCTTCACCCCAGACTATACCCCTTAACTACCCACTTGGTTCCTTTGTGGCCATCCATACCAATTAGGCTCACAAAGACTAATGTATGCTATTATTTAACTACTTAATGATTCATTTATCCATCTTTCCATGTTCTTTTCCATTCAATTGGAAATTATTGTTTGCCAATCACCCCAAATAAATTTAAGATCTTTGATCGCAGGGATCACATCTTTTACCTGTATTGTACTCTCTCAGTGGTTTAGAATTCTGTTCTGCATACAGTCAGCATTCAATAAACGCTATAGATTGATTGTTTCATGAGCCAAAGAAAGCAAATGTATAACCCTAATGGTCAGCCTAAGGAATAAACCTTCTTTCATTCTTATCTTCGAACTATTTCATTACACCAGTTGGCACAGAATTAGGCAGTTATTAAAACACTGAAGGACCGCCTCAAACAAAAACAAGAAAACACCATACAGAGGAACTGGTAAACTAATAAGTAACATACATCCTGTGGTGCTGGGCCATTATAGTCCTTAACGAGTATAGACCCAAGTGCAGTGGTGTACGTGGAGCAAGGTTTGAAGGCCAGGGTCTAGTAGGAGATTAGGATTGATGTTAGTGCCCTTATGCTTTACCTGTTCCTCTAAATAATGTTTTCTTGTCTTTGCCGCCACAGTGGCCCAGGATCCCGATCAAGAGAGGCACGCCCGCCATCACACCACGCGGCCCCTGCCACTCCCAGAAGGATCCTCTCCTCCGAACACGGCGGCGAGTGCCGGGGCGCCCCCTCTCTCCCTCCTTCCCTCCCTCCGTCCGAGAGCAGCCTGCTATCGGGCGCCCATGTCCCGCAGCCGGGCTCCTGGCCGTCCCCCACCCCGGGCATCTACATCCCCACCCCAGGACAACGAGGAGACACACCTAGACTGGGCCCCCACCCCCCATCATCACTAGACTCACCCCTCAAAACCACCTCCACTCAATCCAAGTAGCCAATCTGTGATCGTGGGACATTGTGTCCCCCTGCTTCCACCCTCACCGCCATAAGCAACTTTCTTTGAGGAGACCTCACACTCCCTCCTTCCCGGACCGGACATGACTGATTCCCCCCGCCCCCCTCCCCAGGGAAAAAGGCCCTTGTTATCACCGTGTTACTTTAACAACAACCCCATTCGCACCTTGTCATCCCACCCATGCTATTTGGCTGTTTACTCTTCTTCCTAGGCATCTCCTCTCCGATGACCCCCCTTAACAGTTCCGCCCTACTCCAGAACTGCCATCCATAGGACTCCATACTCCACCACATCAGAGACATTTCTGCCAAGAGCCCCTGGACTCTCCTTGCCACTAGCCCTTTTGGTTTGATTTGACTGACCCATGGACAATTCATCCTTCTGCTGTTGGCATCATCCACCTATTTTATGGTTGCTTCTGCATTTTAATTGTTAACTGCCCTCTGTGATGTCATCATCTCATTATTTTATTATTACTATAGCATGTTAATTGTTAACTGCTTTCCGTGATGTCGTCACCAGCTTATTTTAATATTGCCATCGCATGTTAATTGTTAACTGCTCTCTGTGATGTCATCATCTGCTTAGTTTGTTATTGTTAATGCATGTTAATTGTTAACTGCTCGCTGTGCTGTCATTTACCTTGCTGACCTCACCATGAACTATCCATTCCCCTGCTCCCATCTACCCTTCCCAATCCTCACCTTCCCCTTCCCCTCTCCCACCCAGCTCTGTCTCTCACTTTCCACCGCCCCCATCCCTCCCCCCACCCTCCCCAGAATCCCTATGTACCAGCACCAACCCTCAACCCCTCCCTTCCAATTCCCTCCCTCCCCTCCTCCTTGCCCCCGCCCCATCCCAGTTCTCTGTTCTCATAGCCACCCCTCTTCCCCCTCTCCCTGCCCAGGCCCCCGCCAACTCATTCCAATCCAAACCGTCCCCTCCCCTCACACTCTTTCCCCTCCCTCCCCTCCCTCCACAGTTGCTGCAAGGTGTGACCTATGGAACCTCCGCTCCATTATAGGTTAACTCAGTTTCATCCTTGACCTGTTCCTTTCCAGCTCTCTCCTATTCTTCCTTCTCCTCCTCCCCCTCCACCTCCTCCTCGCCCTAACTGAAACATGGCTCACCCCGGATGAGGCCGTCTCTTCTGTTGCTCTCTCCAGCGGAGGCCTCTTTTTCTCCCACTCCCCCAGACTCACCGGAAAAGGAGAAGGTGTCGGCTTCCTTCTCGCACCCCAATGTCACTTTCGCACTATTCCTCCTCCTCCTTCCCTTTCCTTCCCACCTTTGAAGTCCATATTATTCTCCTCTCCCACCCCATTCATATTCTTGTAGCCATCATCTACCGCCCTGCCCCCCGGCCCCACCTCCAACTTTTTAAACGATTTTGCCCCTTTCTCACCTTCCTTCTCTCTTTTTCCATGCACACTCTGATCCTCAGAGACTTCAACATCCACATGGATGTCCCTGGTGACTCCTCTCCCGCCTGCCTTCTATCTCTCCTTGACGGTGCCAACCTCCTGCTCCCTCACCTCGCCCACTCACCAACTTGGTCACACCCTAGACCTCATCATCTCCTACCGCTGCACAACCTCCACCCTCACCAACTCTGAAATCCCTCTCTCTGATCATAACCTTCTCACCTGCCTCTTCACTCACACTCCTCCTCCCTTTAAATCTATATTACTGCCCCACAGAGACCTCCTCTTTCTTGACCCCATCCATCTCTCTCAGCAAATCACACTCCACCTGGCCTCCCTATTCTCTGTACCCACTCTTGATGATCAGATTACTGCTCTCAACCCCACCCTCTCTACTCAACTCAACTCACTCACTACCCTTTTCTTGTGCCACTCTCGCACCACTAACCCACAACCTTGGATCACTGCCAATGTCCACCTCCTTCGCTCCTATGCTCGAGCTGCTGAACGCTGCTGGTGAAAGTCTAAACACCAAGCCTCTTCGCTTTAAATTTATCCTTTCCTTCCTTAACTCTGCCCTCTCCTCTGCCAGGCAAAACTATTTTTTCATCCCTTATTGACACCCATTCCCATCATCCACATCAGCTGTTCCGTACATTTCACTCCCTCCGCAGGCCCCCTGTTCCTCCCTCTCCTCCATCCCTCACCCTCAACGATCTGGCCTCCTAATTCATTAGTAAAATTAACTTCATCAAGTCTGAGCTCCCCAAAGTCATCCCTTCCCCTTCTCCATCCCCCTCCCCACTCTCAACCCTCTCTGCTACTCTCCAATCCTTCCCAGCAGTATCTTCAGATGAAATCTCCTCCCTCCTCTCATGTGCTACTCCATACACCTGTGCTTCGGACCCCATTCCCTCTCATCTTATGAAAACTCTCGCCTCTTCCCTCCCACCCTCTTAACTACCATCTTCAACTGCTCACTCTCCACTGGTTCCTTCCCCTCTGCATTCAAACATGCCCACGTCTCCCCATCCTAAAAAAAGCTCTCTTGACCCCAATGCCCCTTCTAGTCATCGCCCTACCTCCCTCATACCCTTCATTTCCAAACTCCTAGAACGAATCATCTACACTAGCTGCTTCGAATTCCTCAACTCCATCTCTCTTCTAGTCTCCCTCCAATCTGGCTTCCGTCCCCTACACTCCACTGAAACTGCCCTCTCAAAGGTCACCAATGACCTCCTTTTTGCCAGATCCAATGGGTCCTACTGTATCCTAATCCTCTTGGACCTCTCAGCTGCCTTCGACACTGTAAATCACCTGCTTCTCCTAAACACGCTATCCAACCTTGGCTTCACAGACTCTTCCTCTTTCCTCTCCATCTAAACTTCTACCTTGTTGCTTCAATCTCTCAGCCTATCCCGACTGGATTACTGCATCAGCCTCCTCTCTGATATCCCATCCTCCCTCCACATGTCTGCCAAATTAGCTCTCTTCCTCCCTTCAAAGCTCTACTTAGAGTTCACCTCCAGGAGGCCTTCTCAGACTGAGCCCCCTTTTTCCTCTCCTCCTCCCCGTCCCCCCACTTCCCTACCTCCTTCCCCTCCCTACGGTACATGTATATATTTGTACAGATTTATTACTCAATTTATTTTACTTGTACACATTTACTATTCTATTTATTTTGTTAATAATGTGCATAAAACTATAATTCTATTTATTGTGACAGTTTTGACACCAGTCTACATGTTTTGTTTTGCTGTCTGTATCCCTCTTCTAGACTGTGAGCCCGTTTTTGGGTAGGGACTGTCTCTATATGTTGCCGATTTGTACTTCTGAAGCACTTAGTACAGTGCTCTGCACACAGTGAGTGCTCAATAAATATGAACGACTGTTCATGGAATGACTCCCTGGTATCTATCCCAGCACTTAGTGCAGTGCTTTGCATATAGTATGGCCTTAATAAATACCCCAGTGAAAATAATAGTGATGATAATAATTCTAGGTTAATAATAATCTTGTGTATAACACAGAGTAAAAGTGCCTAACAAATATCATTATGTAATCAAGCAATCAATCACATTTATTGAGTGCCTAATGTTTGCAGATCATGTACGAAGTTCTTGGGAGAGTACAGTATCACTGAATTGGTAGATACATTAGCTGTCTATTATCAATACCGTTATTAAGAGATTGAGTGGCTCAAGGTCACCCAGCATTCAGCAGTCCAGGGGAAAATCTGGGACTAAAATCAAGGTCTCCCACTATGATTGTCCCACTGGGCCATGGTGACCAACAATAAATATATTCCTCAAGAGATCATATCTGTCACATGAGAAGGTTTCAGAATTCCAACAATCTGATTACCTGCCTCCAATAACGCCCATCATACACGGGATTCCTTTAAGGACTACCTGATTAGAACCAAGAGGCCACATGGAAGTGTTTATTGAGACATTTTTCAAACCATCTTTGTGATCTTCCTAAAGAGAAACGGCTGGTTAAAAAGTAAGTATTATCTGTCTCATGATAGTTCAGAAATAAGCTTGTGATTTAAAATGAAACCAAAATTTACAATCCATGCTCAACTTTCCAAAGGGAGTCAGCCAATCTGAACCAAGCTCATAGCAAACTGACTTCCATTTTATGCCAAACGCTTAGTACAGTGCTAAGCTCTTAGTACAGTGCTCTGCACACAGTAAGCACTCAATAAATACGATTGAATGAACTGAATGAATGACTATGGACCTCCATAGGAAATGTCCATGAACCAAAGGATGAGAACTGAGAGATTAAGAGAAAACCCTCATGTTATAAAAAAGAAAACATAAACTTACCCGTTTGTTAATCTTCACACAATAATGCATTTTTTGTGCTTGGATCTTTATTTCCAGTCATGTGAAACAAAAGGGTTTTCAGAGCTGCATCAGGACAGAACTCAGATCTCAGTGGAAGTCCAACCTGCACAATGGATGGAGGCAGTTTCTGAGAAACTGGAGTTTCTGAATCTCGAGTCATCTCCCATTTCCCGAGAGTCAGATTTATTTCCTTGGGGCTGTCTGAGTCAAGCAACCTCATCCACTTATGTATGAGCTCAGAGGGGAAAAAAAGGAATGAAACACAACTGCAAAGTTTTCCCCCCTGTCCCAACAACTTCTTGGTGTAGAAGTATCTCTGGGAAAAGCTATGCCTTGAAGACACAGCTGTTAAAGCAAAACAGGTCCAGGGACTCTGCCAGATCCCAAAGTCCCTGAAGATCTTCCTTATCAAAGGTGGAGGTGGAACATATGCAGAAACTTTTCTTCATCAAGTTGAAAACCATCTTGAGTACAGCTTCATAGGCACTGCTATCAATTGTATAACTTTGCCCATATTTTTTACTATAATTGAAATCTTATTTTCTTCTCCCCAGATTGTACTGTCTAAACTACCTACTCAGTTCATTTGAACTGACAGCCATCTATACCCATTAGGCACACAGAAATTAATGTGCACTATTATTTAAGAATTTAATAATTCATCTGTCCATCTTTCCATTTTCTTTTTCATCCAATAGGAAATTATTCTGTGCCAGTCACCTCCAATAGACTGTAAGATCTCTAAAGGCAGGGATCAAGTCTTTTACCTCTACTGTATCCCCTCAAGGGCTTAGGATTGTGCTCTGCTTTCAATCAGCACTCAATAATTACTATAGATTGCTTCATGAGCCAGTTTCAGAAAGCAAATGTATAATCTTAATGGTCAGTGAAAGGGGTAAGCGTTCATACATTCTTTAATTTCCAACTAGTTCATCCTACCAGTTGGCTACAGAATGATGCAGTTGTGAAAACATGAAGGAATGCCCAAATCATCTAACTAAGGTGTGTTGCTTAAAGAGAAGCTAGAAAAAAAAATCAGTTCTGCTGTCTATTTTCAGCAGTTTATATTACATGTGCTACCCTGGTAGCACACGTTATTTACACAGTCTACCGAATTTATGTAATTTTAGTCTGTTGCTCAATTCACATATAAGGCTTTAAAAAAATTCGCATGGAAATGAGCTAGAATTTCAGTTAAAATGATTTTTAAACAATCTGCAGGGATGCCTAGGTAATGGAGAGCTTTACGTTAGTTGCATTAATGAGCACTTCAGGCACTTCATGTAATTTATGCACCTCCGTGATTCACATACCTTACACAGTTACCGTACTAATTTTTCTACTACATCTTAAGTAATTTCCGTAACTTGAGAGTCTACCATCCACTGCCCTACTCCTCTGGCCCCCTCTGCTACCAGAGCCAGAACGGATTAGGGTGGGGAGGAGGCTGAAGGCACTCCATAGGCCCGGGTCCACTGCCCCTTTTTCCCTGTTCTGAGGACCCCAAGGTTCCCCACCTCTGGGTTCAGACTCAACGAGTGGCACAAATTACAGCTAGACAGCACCATCCATATGACTATAGATCAGTCCCTTCAGTCCATAATAATAATGTGCGGTATTTGCTAAGTGCTTACTATGTATCAGGCACTGTACTAAGCACTGAGGTAGATACAAGTTAATTTGGTTGGACACAGTCCCTGTCCCACGTGATGCTCACAGACTTAATACTCTTTTTACAGATGAGGCAACTGAGGCACAAATAAGTGAAGTGACTTGCCCAGGTCACGCGGAAGACATGTGGCAGCTGGGATTGGAATCCAGGACCTTCTGACTCCCAGGCCCGTGTTCCATCCATTAGACCATGATGCTTTTCTGTGTCCCCCTACTCTTCCCAAACCACCAATCATTGCTCACCCATCTCCCCATCAAACAGAAAGTCCTATCCATCCACTTTGACACACCATCAGCTGCCTATTACTACCTCACCTAGCTTATCTACTACATCCCAGCCCACAAACCTTGCTCCACTTGCACCAAGGCACTTGAGTCAACACTGATTAAAGAACTAAAATAGTCCAGCCCCACAGGATTCATGTTAATGTTCTTACACTTTAACTGTTCCTCTATATGATGTTTTCTTGTTTTTTGTTTGTTTTAAATTCCTTTCTATCCTTCTAGATTGTATGCTCTGCGAACAGGCATCATGCCTATCAACTCGGTTGCACTGTACACTTCCAAGCACTTAATACAGTACTTTGCACACGGTAAGTGTTCAATTCATTCATTGATCAAGTCATATTTATTGAGAGCTTACTGTATGCAGAGGAGTGTACTAAGCACTTGGGAGAGTACAATATAACAATAAACAGACACATTTGCTGCCATTCCTTTGACTGCATGAATGAAGGTGGGCAAAGATGCCTCCAAGCAGAGTCCTGCTCAGAGCCTGCACCGCTCTGTCGGGCTCTCCTCAGCTCTGACCAGTCCAGCCCGACCCAGTTCCCCTCAGCCCCGCCCTGTTCAGCCAGGTCCAGCCCGGCCCATGTCCTGAAAACGTTCAGGACATGTTTCCCAACTCTTCAAATAACTCCAGGGGTTGCCCTTAGACCTCTGCATCAAACAAAAACTTCTCACCAGCTGCTTTAAAGCACTCTATCACCTTGCCCCCTCCTACCTCACCTCACTCCTCTCCTATTACAACACAGCCTGCTAAACAGCTAGTCTTCTCACTGTACCTCGATCTTATCTATCTCACCACCTACCCCTCACACAAGTCCGCCTCTGGCCTATAACACCCTCCCTCCTCAAATCCAACTGACAATTACTCTCCCCCTCTTCAAAGCCTTATTGAAGGCACGTCTCCTACAAGAGGATTTCCCCCGACTAAGCCTCCCTTTCCTCTTCTCACACTCCCTTCTGTGTCACCCTGACTTGCTTCCTTGGTTCATCTCCATCCCCAAACCCACAACACTTAGGTACATATCTGTCATTTTGTTTATGTATATTAATGTCTGTGTCCATCCCCTTGACTAGAAACACAACGTGGACAGGGAAGGTGTCTGTTTATTTTTGTATTGTACTCTCCCAAGCACTTAATACAATGTTCCACCACATTAAATACTCAATAAGTACAATTGAATGAATGAATGAACTGGGAGTCAGAAAGACCTAGGTTCTAATCTTCTCTGTGCCTCAATTACCTCATCCATAAAAGGGACATTAAGCCTGTGAGCCCCATGTGGGACACAGACTGTGTCCAAACAGAATAGCTTGTACCTACCCCGATACTTAAGTATAGTGCCTAGCACATAGTAAGCACTTAACAAATACCATTGTTTTAAAAAAAACCTCTGACCCTAGCACCCCTCATCATGCTTCCAAAAATCAACTTGTAGGTAGTACACTTCTGATTGTTTACCTGCCAAGTGAAATTTAGCTTCACATTATAATATAAAACTGTAACAGAGATATCTGGACAGTCTCATGGGGATAGTTCCTTAATGCTCCTCTGACTTCTGCATCATATTGTTCAAATTCCATGGATATTGTCTTAGAGAAGCAGCGTGGCTCAGTGGAAAGAGCATGGGCTTTGGAGTCAGAGGTCATGGGTTAAAATCCCAGCTCCGCAATTGTCAGCTGTTTGACTTTGGGCAAGTCACTGCACTTCTCTGGGCCTCAGTTACCTAATCTGTAAAATGGAGATTAAGACTGTGAGCCCCACGTGGGACAACCTGATCACTTTGTATCCCCCCAGCGCTTAGAACAGTGCTTTGCACATAGTAAGCGCTTAACAAATGCCATTATTATTATTATTATTAGTGTTCTGAAAGCTACATTTCCCAGGATTTCTCTTCCATTCTAGAAGTTTCACCATTTTTCCCACTGATCAGCAGCTATCTCCCTATTCTCAACTTCTTTCTTTCAAGTCCTAAATCTTCACATCACAGTTTCAATGCAGAAGAAGGTACCACCTAGGACACTGCCCTCTTTCCTTAGATGAAAAATATGATCTCAAATAAATCCCTTCCATTAAGCAATTCCAGGCTTCCCCAACTCCTTTAAACGATCTCAACCTGGAGCATTATTCCTTTATCAAAGGATATGCACCAATAGACCGAACAATGTGAAGATGGTTTTTTAATGCTATTTAAGTGCCTATTGTGTGTCAAGCACTGTATTAACTGTTGGGGTAGACACAAGATAATCAGGTTGAACACAGTCTATGTCCCACATGAGACTCAGAGTCTCAATTTTCATTTTACAGATGAGGTAACTAAGACACGCAGAAAGAAGATAAGTGATTTGAGCAAAGTCACACAGCAGGCAAATGACAGAGCAGGATCAGAACTCAAGTTCTCTGATTCCTAGACTCCTTCTCTTTCCAGTAAGCAAGACTATTTCCCATTTAAAATCCTAAAAGCCATTCCCCCATGTTTGAAAAGAGTTTTCGAACCCCTCTCTGTGCCTCATCTACTGGAAAGGAGAAAGTGAGGCATTTGTTTGGGTAGAACCCACTGAGAACCCTGCTTTGCACATAAGAGTTTTAGAAATCATATATGCTAGGGAAGGGAGGTTTATAGTCTGATAAACAGTTAGAATTCATCTTTCCACTGAGCCTATGGAAGAAAAAATCTAAGTGTATTGTACAGAGAAGAGTTGGGTAGATAGAGCAAGGCAATAAGAGGTGAAGGAGATGTGGATATTTATTTCATCTGCTTGATTTTCCCTCCAAACGCGGCTTCCAACACCACAACTTTCTCATGGCCGTTTTCATCTCTCTGTTTCTCAGCGTGTACATGAGGGGGTTGAACATGGGGCGATGATGGTGTTAAAGAGAGAAAACACCTTATCCTCGGGGAAGGTCTGGGTTGGCCGGAGGTAAATTAAGATGGAGGGCAAAAAAAACAAAACAAAACAATGCCACCACAGTGATGTAGGAAGCGCAGGAGGAGAGGGCTTTACATTGTCCTTCTGAAGAGCGGGTCCTCAAACTGACTAAAATGGTGATGTCAGAAAAGACCAAGACTATGAATGTCAATACAACAATCCCAGAATTGGGAAGAATTAAAAACCCAATTAAGTCAGTATCTGTGCAGGCCAGGTCCAAGAGAGGATAAACATCGAAGAAATAACGATCTATCTTATTGGGTCCACAGAATGGCAAAGAGATTGCTAGGAGCAACTGTATCATGGAATGGAGAAATCCAGCTCCCCAGCAGATTGCCACCATTGTGTTCCATCTCTGCTGGTTCATGATGATCATATAGCTCAAGGGCTTGCTGATGACAACATAGTGATCGTAGGCCATCCCTTCAAGGATGAAAACTTCAATACTGCCAAAGAAATGCATATCAAAGAGATGCATTATGCAGTCGTCGAAGGAGATGGCTTTCTTTTCAGACAACAGATCTTGGACCAGCCTGGGAGTCACCGTGGAAGTGTAGCAGATGTCCATGAAGGACAAGTGGAAGAAGAAGAAGTAGATGGGTTGCTTGAAGAGGGGGATGCCACTGACGGTGATGAGGATGAAGAAATATCCTAAGAGAATTGCAATGTAACAGGAGAGGAACAGTTCAGAGCAGAATATCTGCAAATTTCTATTACTGGACAGACCTAAGAGAACAAATTCTGTGACATTGTTCCTGTTATTTTCCATCCTGTGAATGAGGAATATTTATCTGTAATGATTGCAGAAGGAAATGCCATAAACAATATGCACAAAGTCGCAATAGTTTTTATTATATGTGATTTATCACCTAAGCCTAACAACCAAACTGCAACAGATGACATATTGGTAAATCTGGGAGCTTTCAAATAAAAATTTTCATATCCTCCCTTTTCAACAGCTCTGTCTCGAGTGATAACATTCTGCAAATTAAGCCCCATTCAAATCCTGTCCATAGGAAAAAATACAGAGGGAATTAATGGCCAATGCCTTTCAGATGAATGTAAAAGTCTCAGGTGCCATACCTCATCCTATTATTTATAGGCAGCTGAAACAAACCATTGTTTGGCTCATTTGAAGCTATTTCACATTTTAATTGGGAAAGAATTGCATATTGATATATAAATAATCATGTTCTGTCAATGTTAGACTTCAGAGGAGTTCATGTGTTTGGGATTCCTTTAACTCTTGCCTGATGGGACCAGAAAGTCTTCAGAGACTGATCAGAGGGGAGAAGCTCAGTAATTCTAGAAGCATCACACTATTTTTTACAATTATCACTTCTTACGTTACTGGCTGACTTGACACATGGTAAAAAAGAGGTGATTGACACTGTGTCAAATGTTTTGTTTTTTTCTGACAAAGTCTGAGGATGGTGGACACAAGATACCATACTAACATAGAAAGGGGGTGATTCAAACCTTTAAACGTGAATTAACCTCAAAACGTGAATTTGGTCCAGATGACTTCCCCCAGCAAAAGATATAGTTTACAAAGCTTCATCTACTGTGTTAAAATCAGAACATATATGTGAGTTTCAAGGACCTTATGACAATTTCCCAGCAGATAAATGCTAGAATGAACAGAATTTTATGCCAAGAGAACATATCTCTTATCCAGGAAAATGCATCAGTGCTCGACAAAGAAAAGCTCCCTTACATTCAAACTCAAACCACGTTGTGAGCAGGGAATGCCACTGTTGATTGTTGCATTATACCTTCCCAAGCGCTTAGTACAGTGCTCTGCACACAGTAAGCGCTCAATAAATATGATTGATGATGATGATCATCTTGGGTTTTTTCATAATCTTGGGTTCTTTTCTCTCCCAGTTTCTTGAATAACTATATTTCATTTTGGTAAACCCATCTAGAATAATGATAATAATGATGATGGTATTTGTTAAGTTCTTACTATGTGCTAAGCACTGTTCTAAGTGCTGGGGTAGATACAAGTTAATCAGGTTGTCCCACATGGGGCTCACAGTCTTAGTCCCCATTTTACAGATGAGGGAACTGAGACACAGAGAAGTGAAGTGACTTGCCCAAAGTCACACAGCTGATAAATGGCAGAGCTGGGATTAGAACCCACGACCTCTGATTCCCAAGCCCGTGCTCCTTCCACTGAGCCACGTCACTTCTCTGAAGATCTCTAGAAGATGCAGAGAACCAAGGGCAATATATATCCAAACTTCATCCTTCTCAAATCTTCCATACCACCTAACTTCCCATTACAACTGACAGCACAGCTACCTTCCCCATTTCTAATGCCCACAATTATGGGTTTATCCTTGATTTCTCTCTCATTCCCCATAGTCAATCTATAGCCAAATCCTCCTTAAGAGAATCATTCCTCCATATATCCAGGTTCCTGGAGGAAGGCAGGAGGAAAGTTGTGAGTACTGGGGTGGATGCAGGTAAGGTGAGAGCAAGGCCCAGTGAGAATCAAACAGTCATATTTATAGGGTGCCTGTCTTGTGCAGAGCACTTTACTAAGCGAAGAGTAGGATATAAGAGAGTTGGTGGCCACACTTCCTGCCCACAAGGAGCTCACAGTCTAGTGGGGAGGGCAGATATTAGTATACTTAAAAAAATTATGGATATGTACTCAAGTGGTGGAAGGCTGAGGGTGGGGTAAGTAAGAGTTGCAAATCCAAGTGCAAGAGTGATGGAGAAGTGAGAGGGAGTAGGGAAAGTGAGGGTTTAGTCAAGAAATGCCTCTTGTACGAGATGTGAGTTTAGTAAGACTTGAAGGTGGGGAAAGTGGTGGTCTGTCATATATAAAGGAGGAGGAAGTTTCAGGCCAGAGGCAGGATGTAGGTAAGGGGTCATTGGTGAGATAGGTGAGATCAAGTTGGTCAGTGGTGAGATAGACGAGATCAAAGACAGTAAATAGGTTGGTGTGAGAGGATCGAAGTGAGTTTGCTGGGCTCTAGTAGGAAATCAGGGAGGTAAGATAGGAGGGGCAAGATGGTTGAGTGGCTGAAAGCCAATGGTAAGGAGGGTCTGTTTGATGCAGAGGTGAACGGGCAACCCCTAGAAGTTCTTCAGGAGTGGTGAAACATGGACCGAATGGTTTTGTAGAAAAAATGATCCAGGAAATGGAGTGAAGTATGGACTAGAATGGAGGGAGGCAGGAGGAAGGGAGGTCAGCATGGAGTCTGATGCATTAATAAAGGAAGGATAGGATAAAGGCTTGAATCAAGATATTAGCAGTTTGGATGGAGAGGAAAGGGCAGAATTTGATGATTTGAGAAGATAGAACCTACAGGACCTGGTGACAGATTTAATATGTAGGTTGAATAAAAGAAATGAGTTGAGGAGAAGGCCAGATTTAGAGCCTCTGTGAGACAGAGAAGCAGCATGGCCTAGTAGATAAAGCACAGGGCTGGGAATCAGAAAGATCTGGGTTCTATTCCTGGGTCTGCCACTTGGCTGTTCTGTGACTTTGGGCATGTCACTTAACTTTTCTATGTCTCAGTTACCTCATCTGTAAAATAAGGATTAAGACAGTGAGTGCTGTGTGAGACATGAACTGCATCCAACCTGATAAACTCATATCTACCCCCATGCTTAGTACGGTCCCCGGCACAGAGTAAGTGTTTAATAAATACCACAAAAAATAGGGAGGATAGTGGTGCTGCCTACAGTGACGGGAAAGTCACAGGGAGGAAACAGTTTGGGTGGGAAAATAAGGAGTTCTGTTTCAGAAATGTTAAATTTGAAATGTTGGCTGGACACCCAAGTAGAGATGTCCTGAAGGCTGGAGGAAATACAAGACTACAGGGAAGGAGAAAGATCAGGGATGGAGATGAGCTTGGGAGGGCCAGAGGGAATAAACTGTGTGGTTGTGACAAGACCAGACATGTAATGTTAATGCGGCTGAAGATCCTTGAAAACAATGGGAAGCAGTGGAAAAAGCATGAGTCTGGGAGTTAGAGAACCTGGGTTCTAATCCTGATTTTCCCAATTACTTGCCTGCTGTGTGACCTTGAGCAAGTGACTTAACTTCTCTGGACCTCAGTCTCCTCAACTGTAAAATGAGGATGAAATGCCTGTTGCCCCTCCTATTTAGACTGTGGGCCCCATATACGTGTCAGGGAACCTGTCTTCCAACTCTACTACCCTGTACTCTCCCCAGTCCTTGGAATAGTGCTTGACACATAGTAAGCATTTAACAAATACCAAAAAATAGAGTTTCCTTATTGCGCCTGGGGATCGTACAAAGATGGCCAACTAGAAACTTCACCCTGAGGTAATAATCATGGAAATGTCTGGGCCTGTTGGTCAGTGGCGGTGTCTCCTGATTTTGGTGATATGGATAATTAAAACAACAATAATAATAATTGAATTTCGTGATTTGTATACTTTTAGAGCAGAATCTAAAACTCATTCATTCAATCGTTTTGAACACTTACTGTATGCAGAGCACTGTACTAAGCACTTGGAAGAGTACAATTCAACAATAAATAGACACATTCCTTCCTCACAATGAGCTTCCAGTCTGGGGAGGTTGGGGGACAGACATGAAAACAAATAAATAAATTACAGGTATGTACATAAGTGCTGTGGGGCTGGGAGGGGGGAAGAACAAAGAGAGCAAATCACTGTTCCGCAGAAGGGAGGGGGAGGAGAAGAAAGGGGGTGCTTAGTCTGGAAAGGCCTCTTGGAGGAGTTGGGCCTTCAGTGAGGCTTTGAAGAGAGGGAGTGTAATGGTCTGTCGGATTTGAGGAGGGAGGCAGACAAAGGTAAATATGATGCTACTGGTTCTGTTTTTATCCCACGAGTGCTTTCTCCTTCCATACTTTCCTTATGGAAGTCTTCATTTCTAGATTTCTCAGGGCGTAGATGAATGGATTCAGCATGGGAGTGACCAAAGTATAAAGCACAGCAAACACTTAATCCTCACTGATGGTGTTAGGAGGAAGAGTGTAGGTGAAAATACAAGGAACAAAAACCATAACCACAACAGCAGTGTGGGAACTACACGTGGAAAGGCTCTGTAAAGACCAGAAGCTGAATATGTTCTTAGGTTATATAGCATTACAGCATAAGAAATCACCAAGATGAAGAAAGTTACTAAAGAAACCATGCCTGAATTGGCAACCAGTAAAATATTGATGGTATGGGTTTCAGAACAGACCAGTTTCAGAAGGGGCTTGACCTCACAGAAAAAGTGATCTAGCTGATTGAGGCCACAGAAGGACAATTCGGCTATCATGAGAGTTTAGGCCAATGAATGCGGAAGGGCTAACCCACAGGCAGCCAGGATTAATAGATGGCATGTCAGCTTGTTCATGATTGCTGTGTAGCATAGGGATTTGCAGATCACAATGTAACGGTTGTAAGCCATTCCCACTAGAATCGTCATCATCAATCGTATTTATTGAGCGCTTACTATGTGCAGAGCACTGTACTAAGCGCTTGGGAAGTACAAATTGGCAACATATAGAGACAGTCCGTACCCAACAGTGGGCTCACAGTCTAAAATGAATGAAGATCTCAGTCCCGCCAAAGAAATGCACAGTGAAGAGTTGAGCCATACAGGTGGTAAAATAAATTTTTCTGCTCCCAACAAGTAGGTTTCAGATGATCTGGGGAACAACGGTGGAGGGATAAAGATTCATGGCAGACAACAGACTGAAAAAGAAATACATAGGCTGGTTGTTCAGATGACTGCATTCATTCATTCATTCAATCATATTTATTGAGCGCTTACTGTGTGCATAGCAGTGTACTTATCGCTTGGGAAATGCAAATTGGTGATGGTGATGAAAATGAGAAGATTTCCCAACAAAACTATTAGGGAACACGTTAGGAACAGGACAAAGCACAGTGTTTGCACCTCCAGGTTTAGGGAAAATCCCATGAGAACAAATTCAGTGCATGTGTTCAATGAAATCAGTGCGGGGGCAGGAAAGCATTAAATGATATGAAATAATACCAAATATACAAAATTAATCAATTGTTTTCAATGTCCTGTTCATGTAAGTGATTTCCTACCTTAGAGGACGGTGGTTCTAATCACAGCTCTGTCCTGTACCCGCTGTGTGACCTTGGGTAAGTCACTTCACTTTTCAAGGCCTTAGTATTCTCATCGACAAAATGGGGATTCAATACCTGTTCTCCCTTCTACTTAGACTATGAAACCTCTGTAGGATCGGATTATCTTGCATTTACCCCAGTGCTTAGCACAGTGCTTAGCCAATAGAGGCATAATTATCATCATCAGTTAATATTAGTAGATAGATTGTTCTGTTAGAATATTTTCATTCCAATTCAGAACCCCAATTCAATTTGACTGCTGCATCACAATGGAAATTGTAATCATTTCTGCAAATAGCATAATCTAGAATGAAACAAAAATATTCCAATTGCTAAATGTTGCAAGAGGAATCCTTCCAGATACAAGAAGAGGTTCGTTGAACTGAACCCTCTCAGAAATGTTCAGTTGATGAATAGGCCTGCAGAGTGAGGGAGTAAGATGACCCACAGCATCTGCAATCCACGGAAGGTTTATCGGGGCATCTGTAGTAGTCAAGGGGGAAGACCTGACTTCCTGCCAATTGCCATCTTGGCCACCTCTTCCCAGTCCTCTCCCCAACACGTTCAATCCCTGGCAGCTGAGCTCCTCATCTTCACTTTGGGCACTGCCCAATGATGCTGAAACATAGATAGTTGGTTCCAAGCAGCTTATCTCACCGAATGGTCTAGTTCAGCAGCTGTGGCCAAGAATTTCCCAATGGAATCTGCAGCCTTGAGCAGCTTTCTGCTGGCCAAGGAATTTGGCAACAAGAATCAGCGTGGCCTGGTTGATCGAGTACAGGCCAGGGAGTCAGAAGAACCTGGGTTCTAAACTCGGCCCTGCCACTTATATGCTGTATGACCTTGGGCAGGTCACATCACTTCTGTGTACCTCAGTTACCTCATCTGTAAAATGGGAATTAAGACTTGTGAGCCCCATATGGATCAGGGACTATGTTCAACCTGATTATCATGTACCTTCTCCAGTGTTAAGTACAGTGACTGCCACATGGTAAGTGCTTAACCAATACCATAATAAGAAGAATGAAGACGAGAAAAGATTTGGAAGAGGAGGAAGAGAAACAGAAAGAGGTCCCCTATAAATATTACCAAGGCTTGAAAAGACAGTCAATTGAAAATTCCTTTTGAACTAAACAATAATGACATAAAAAAGAGAGGGATAGCATATTTCCAAAATTCACTTTACTTTTAGATGAAAAGATTCCAATGTACATAATCTTTTTTCTTTTTTTCCTAGGGAAAAAAATTATCTAGGAAGGTTGATTTCCATTTCCCAGCTTGGGTAGTAAGGCTGGTGTGGGAAAAGGGATAAGATTCTCCTACAGTAAGATTTCTAAACATTGCACCTGTCAGCTCTGAACAGGTATTTGGGGATGGCCTAGGGCAATTCTTGAAGCATCCTCTTCCTCCTTCCTTGTCATCATCCACATGAACAGCAATACCTGAACATTGGGTCTGAGCATCTGTGCTGGAAAGTTCCACCCAGGGCCCTGTCAGCTGTGACTGCATATGAAGAGAATCCATGTGGCACACAAAAATATTGCCACATCTGAACACACCTTGATGTGTTTGGGGGGTGAATGAATATAATACCTTTTCCCCATGGGCCAAAGACTTGAGAGTCCTATTCTGTCCATGTAAAATTCCTTTACTGGTTTTTATTGAATTGCTCTCCATCCACTAGTCAAACATTAATATTGTTTTCCTCTAAGTGCAGCCACTGTGGGCAGGAAAGGTGACTGTTCATTATTGTATTGTAGCCTCCCAATGGCTTGGTACAGTGCTCTGGACACAGTACATATTCAATAAATACAATTGAATGACTGACTGACAGGTACATCTTACCCTAGAGCCAGCTGAGGTGCCCGTCACTCCTAAAGGACAGCAATACACTCTTCGCAGCCAAAATAGCCTGAGCCCGCTGAGTCTGTCTTTCTCATCTTCCTGAGCTCAGGGAGACCAGAAAAGATGTTGGTTGGCACCAGGTTCTCTGCTGAACCAATCAAAAATATCGTCCTGAAAATATTTACAGGCATCTGAAGACTCAAGGGAACCAGTCTCCAAGGGGCATCATAACTGTCCAGCTATGAACTCTGGCGATTGAGTCTAATGAACTTGGTATCAGTTTCATCATGTGATGAAGAAAGCTTACTTATTTTTCTTTTCAGGTGTTTCCTTTCTAATTCAAGTAACCAAATCTCAGCTACTTACATACTAAAAAATTCGGAAGAGCCAACTGAAAGGCTAGAATGAGTTCTTCTCATCTCTTCCAACTTACCCTCCCTCTCTCTCTCTCTTTTTCTTAATGGTATGAGTTAAGTGCTCACTATTTGCCACACACTGTACAAAACACTGGCGTAGATAAAATATCATCAGGTAGAACACTGTCTATGTCCCACATGGGGCTCACAGTCTTAATCCCTGTTTTATAGATGAGGTAACTGAGGAACAGAGATATGAAATGAGCTTGCCTAAGGTCACACAGCAAACAAGTGGAGGAGGCTTTCTACTCAGCTACTCTGCTAGACTCGCTCGCTCCCCTTTCTCTTCACCGCTCCCGTACCACTAACCCACAGCCCTGGAGCACTGCCACTGTCCGCCTCCTTCGCTCTTATGCTCGAGCTGCTGACCGCTGCTGGCGAAAGTCTAAACACCATGCCAACCTCGTTCACTTCAAGTGTATCCTTTCCTGCCTTACCTCAGCCCTCTCCTCTGCCAGACAAAACTACTTCTCCTCCCTTATTGACACCCATGCCCATCATCCACATCAGCTCTTCCGTACATTCAACTCCCTTCTCAGGCACCCGGTTCCTCCCCTTCCTCCTTCCCTCACCCCCAACGACCTGGCCTCCTACTTCATTAATAAAATTAAATCCATCAGGTCTGACCTCCCCAAAGTCACTCCCCCCCGCCCTTTTCCAACCCCCTGGCTCTCAACACTCTCCGCTACTCTGCCATCCTTCGCAGCAGTATCCTCAGAGGTGCTCTCCTCCCTCGTCTCAAGTGCTACTCCGGCCACCTGTGCTTCTGACCCCATTCCCTCTCATCTCATGAAATCTCTCACTCCATCCCTTCTCCCCTCCTTAACTTCCATCTTCAACTGTTCACTCTCCACTGGTTCCTTCCCCTCTGCCTTCAAAGATGCCCATGTCTCTCCCATCCTAAAAACACCCTCACTTGACCCCACCTCACCTTCTAGTTATCGCCCCATATCCCTCATACCATTCCTTTCCAAACTCCTTGAACGAGTCATCTACATGCACTGCCTCGAATTCCTCAATGCCAACTCTCTCCTAGACCCCCTCCAACCTGGCTTCCATCCCCTACATTCCACAGAAACTGCCCTCTAAAAGGTCACCAATGACCTCCTGCTTGCCAAATCCAACGGCTCATACTATATCCTAATCCTCCTCGACCTCTCAGCTGCCTTTGGCACTGTGGACAACCCCCTTCTCCTCAACACGTTATCCAACCTTGGCTTCACAGACTCCGTCCTCTCCTGGTTCTCCTCTTATCTCTCCGGTCGTTCATTCTCAGTCTCTTTTGCAGGCTCCTCCTCCCCCTCCCATCCCCTTACTGTAGGGGTTCCTCAAGGTTCAGGTCTTGGTCCCCTTCTGTTCTCGATTTACACTCACTCCCTTGGTGATCTCATTCGCTCCCACGGCTTCAAATATCATCTCTACGCTGATGACACCCAAATCTACATCTCTGCCCCTGCTTTCTCTCCCTCCCTCCAGGCTCGCATCTCCTCCTGCCTTCAGGACATCTCCACCTGGATGTCTACCCGCCACCTAAAACTCAACATGTCCAAGACTGAACTCCTTGTCTTCCCTCCCAAACCCTGCCCTCTCCCTGACTTTCCCATCACTGTTGATGGCACTACCATCCTTCCCGTCTCACAAGCCCGCATCCTTGGTGTCATCCCCCTTCTAGACTGTGAGCCCACTGTTGGGTAGGGACCGTCTCTATGTATTGCCAACTTGCACTTCCCAAGCGCTTAGTACAGTGCTCTGCACACAGTAAGCGCTCAATAAATACGATTGATTGATTGATTGATTGATCCTCGACTCTGCTGTCTCGTTCACCCCTCACATCCAAGCCGTCACCAAAACCTGCCGGTCTCACCTCCGCAACATTGCCAAGATCCCCCCTTTCCTCTCCATCTAAACTGCTACACTGCTCGATCAAGCTCTCATTCTATCCCGTCTGGATTACTATGTCAGCCTCCTCTCCGATCTCCCATCCCCCGTCTCTCCCCACTTCAATCCATACTTCACGCCACTGCCCGGATTGTCTTTGTCCAGAAACGCTCTGAGCATGTTACTCCCCTCCTCAAAAATCTCCAGTGGCTACCAATGAACCTATGCATCAGGCAGAAACTCCTCACCCTCTGCTTCAAGGCTCTCCATCACCTCGCCCCCTCCTACCTCACCTCCCTTCTCTCCTTCTACAGCCCAGCCCGCACCCTCTGCTCCTCTGCCGCTAATCCCCTCACCGTGCCTCGTTCTTGCCTGTCCCGCCGTCGACCCCCGGCCCACGTCATCCCCCTGGCCTGGAATGCCCTCCCTCCCCACATCCGCCAAGCTAGCTCTCTTCCTCCCTTCAAGGCCCTACTGACAGCTCACCTCCACCAGGAGGCCTTCCCAGACTGAGCCCCCTCCTTCCTCTCCCCCTCCTCCCCTTTTCCATCCCCCACGCCTTACCTCCTTCCCTTCCCCACAGCACCTGTATATATCTTTGTACGTATTTATTACTTTATTTATTTATTTATTTTACTTGTACATATTTATTCTACTTATTTTATTTTGTTAATATGTTTTGTTTTGTTCTCTGTCTCCCCCTTCTAGACTGTGAGCCCACTGTTGGTTAGGGACCGTCTCTATATGTTTCCAACTTGTACTTCCCAAGCGCTTAGTACAGTGCTCTGCACACAGTAAGTACTCAATAAATACGATTGAATGAATGAATGAATGAATAAGGATTAGAACCCAGGCCTGTGCTCTTTCCACTAGGCAACATTGCTTCTCTTCTTTCTTCTCCCTCCTAGCTCCCTTCATATTTACTCTGCCTTCATTGTTGCTGCTTTCTACTACTCAGTTCCTTCCTTCTGGCTTCATCTCAGCCTCCCCTCAAGTCATCTTGATCTAGTGCTCCCCTAAACTCTTGGCAGAGGTGCGTGTGTGTACTGAGCGAACCAAACATTTCATTCACTCATTAGAGAAGCAGCGTGGCTCAGTGGAAAGAGCCCGAGCTTTGGAGTCAGAGGTCATGGGTTCAAATCCCGGCTCCACCACATGTCTGCTGTGTGACCTTGGGCAAGTCACTTCGCTTCTCTGAGCCTCAGATAACCTCATCTGTAAAATGGGGATGAAGACTGGAAGCCCCACGTGGGACAACTTGGTCACCTTGTATCCCCCCCAGCGCTTAGAACAGTGCTTTGCACATAGTAACCGCTTTACAAATGCCATTAACAAACAAACAAACAAATTCACTGAGCTAAAATCAGGTGCTCAGTGGCCAGGTTAACTTGAGAGATCTGATGGGTTTGGACTGTGAAACCCCTGAGGGACAGGGTCAGAGTGTAATTCCCACCTATGGATTTTCTCCCAGACCTTAATACAGTGGTCCATACACAGTGAGTGCTTAAGAAATTCTTTTATTGCTACTGTAAATCATTCCTTTGATTTCAAATGTTAAGAAGAGTCAGTACCTTGTTGCAAATGTATCTGTTCAGGTCTTAGTCCCTTGATAATGTTGTGTTATGGCAAGATTCCATCATAGAACATCCCATAAAGGCAGATAACTTGCTTTTTCATTGATTAATCTCTCTATATAAGTCCCCATTACTGCACAATTCCATACACTTGTGGCTGGTGAATGAGTGATGCTTGAATCTCTTTTGGCCATTGGTGGACTGCCATAGGCTTAGATTGTAATGGGTTTGGAGTTTAAAGCTGAAAAGATCCATCATTTTAGCCTTAACCTAAATATTAGTTATAATCTAAATCTGGGACTGGTCGCACAGTATATAGAGTTGGAGAAGGAGCGGGGGGAAGGGGAAGGGAGAGAGAAGAGAGAGAGAGAGAGAGAGAGAGAGAGAGAGAGAGAGAGAGAGAGAGAGAGTGATGGAGAGAGAGAGAGAGAGAGAGAGAGAGAGAGAGAAGGGAGAGAGGGAGAAAGAGAAAATCTTTTTATTCACATCATCGTCAGAAACATCCATCTTAGTCAGCAGACTATGTACATTTTCCTCAGTTCCTTGTCCGTCATGGAACCTCAGGTAGAGAGAACTTTGTGCCGACCCTCTGTGGAGCGTTTTCTCAGGCTGGATAAAGTGATGGGATAGGAAACAATCAAGGTAAAAAAAAAGGTTAGTAGGGACAGAACACCAGTGCTGGCAATGATTAAGACGTTGACAAAATAGGACTCGGTACAAACAAGCTTCAGCAGAGGAAGCACGTCACAAAAATGGTGGTCAGTATTACTGGGGCCACAGAAAGATAGCTGCACCACGATGAAAATATGCTTGAACGAATGCAGAAAAGCCCCTACAAGAGGCCAATACGAACGTGTGGCAAGCCTGCTGGCTCATAATGATCAGATAATGGAGAGGCTTGCAGAAGGCAAAATAGAGATCACAAGCCATGGCCACTAGGATGAATATCTTGGCACGTATGTATGTATGTATGTATGTATGTATGTATATTTGTACGTATTTATTACTCCATTTATGTATTTATTGTATTTGTACATGTTTATTCTATTTATGTTATTTTGTTAATATGTTTTGTTTTGTTCTCTGTCTCCCCCTTCTAGACTGTGAGCCCACTGTTGGGTAGGGACAGTCACTATACGTTGCCAACTTGTACTTCCCAAGCGCTTAGTACAGTGCTCTGCCCACAGTAAGCGCTTAATAAATACGATTGAATGAATGAATGAATGAATGGCACCACCGAAGAAGTGAGCGTTAAAGAGTTGGACAATGCAGGAGTTGTAGGAGATGGTTTTTCTTTCTACCAATAGGTCCACGATCATCTTAGAAGCTACTATGGTGGTGAGGCAGAGGTCCATGAAGAACAAGGAACTGAAGAAAATGTACATAGGCCTCTGACTAAAATGACTGTTTCTGATGGTGATGAAGATAAGAAGATTGCCCAACAAGTTGGCTAGATAACATAGTAAGAACAACATGAAACAAGGTACCTTGCCCTCTTGGTTTGGGAACAGACCCCTTAAGACAAACTCTGATGTTGTTTGAATTTTCCATCAAGTTGGCCAAGGTGATGACTGTACAACAGATGGATATTTACTTGAATCAGCCAAATTGAGAAATATCAAGTATTGCTAATTTTGAAGGACTAGCTCAGAACACAGGACCTAACTCTGAATTGAAATGGAGGGACTTCCGTACTATTAAGAATTGATTAAAATAAAGTAATTGATGTCATGATGATTATAAAGGTAGTGAGGAAGGCACTAGGAAGTTTCCAGTGCTATACTAAACACTGGAGTAGACACAAGATAATCAAATCAGACACAGCCCAGATTTGGGCAAGTCCCTTAGCTTCTTGGTGCCTCAATTTCTTCATCTTCACAGTGGGGATAAAATACCTGTAGCCCCTTCCTCTTATATTGTAATCCTCCAGGGGATACAGGTATTTTATCCACATTGTACAGATGAAGAAACTGAGACACTGAGAAGTTAAGGAACTTGCCCAAGGTCCCACAGCAGGCAAATGGCAGCACTAGGACTAAAAGCCAGAGTCCTGGGCTCTTTCTACTAATTAGTACCTCATCCCTTAATATTTGCTGAGATCATTTCTTTAAGTGTAAACATCCTGGAAAGGCCATTGGATCCCCCACAATTCATTTCTTAGAACCTTCAAATTTACTGTAAACATTTCAAGATATAAATGAAGCCTATAACATTTCTCATCCCCACTATTATTAAGTATTTTCAGGATGCATTTTTTCAAAAGTTTATTATACTGTGGAGGAAGGTTAAACATTACTTGATAGTTATACAGAGTTTCTCTTAGTATTTTCACATATGAGGAGATCTGAGGTGCAGATTCCTGGCATAGTGGATAAAGCATGGGCCTGGGAGTCAGAGGGCCATGGGTTCTAACCCCAGCTCTGCCACTTGTCTGTTGCCTTAGACAAGTCACTTCACTTCTCTGTGCCTCAGTTACCTCATCTGTAAAATGGGGATTAAGACTGTGAGCCTCACGTGGTACAACCTGACTACCTTGTATCTACCCCAGCAATTAGAACAGTGCTTGGCACATAGTAAGCACTTAACAAATACCATAATTATTATTATTGAGAAGCAGCGTGGCTTAGTGGATGGAGCACAGGTTTGGGAGTCAGATGTCGTGGGTCCTAATCCTGGCTCCACCACTTATCAGCTGTGTGACTTTTGGCAAGTCACTTTAAGTCTCTGTGCCTCAGTTACCTCATTTCTAAAATGGGGATTAAGATTGTGAGCCCCACATGGGACAACCTCATTACCTTGTATCTAACTCAGCGCTTAGAACAGTGCTTGGCACATATTAAATGCTTAACAAGTAACAAAAAAGAAGGTTGGATTCCAGGGACAAAACGAAACAGAGTTAGAGATGCATAAGCAGTCATAAAGTTGGAAAAATAAAGAGGCAGAAATAAAGGAGGTAGGGCAGGTGAGAGCTGTCTGATAAACTTAGGTTCATCCTCAGAAGAGTCCTATTAGCAAGACTCTTCAAGTAGAGCCTTGCATTTACATATATATATATATATATATACATACATATGTATGTATATATATATACACACATATACACATATACATATACATGTATATGTATATGTCTGTGTGTATATATATATATATATATATATATATATATATAAACTCTTTGACAAGTGAAGAGCTGTGGGTAGAACATTCCGGAGATGTGATGTGGAAAACAGAGTGAAGTATGGACTGGAGGAAAGAGAGAATGGAGGCTGGGAGATCAGTGAGGAGGCTGGTAGGGTAGTTATGTCAGGATAAGACAAGTGCCTAGACCAGTGTGGTGGACATTTGGGTGAAGAGGAAGAGACCGATTCTGGGAATGCTGTAATAGTGAATCCAAAAACATTTCGCAACAGTCTGAATATTGTGGTTGAAAGAGAGGGAGGAGTTGAAGATATTGTTTATGTTGCATTATTCTCATATAGAGAATCTATCCAAAAACATGATTTCAGCGACTCCCTGATAGCCCCAAACTATCTCTGTAGCCCTGATCTATGACACACTAACCAATCCCCCATCTCCTCCTGCCTCCACGTCATGTCCAATTCTCCAAGTCTAAAATTGAATTTCTCAACTTCCCTTCTAATCCTCTTCTCTTCGAAATTGTCCATCCATAATCAATCAATCAATCAATGAGAGTATTGTATTTACTGAACACTTACTGTGGGTGAAAAAACTGTACTAAACGTTTAGGGAAATACAATAGAGTTGGTGAACAGGATCCTTGCCCACAAGGAGTTAACAGTACAGTCAGGGAAACAGACATTAAAATAAAGTACAGGTAGGGGATGCAACGGAATATGAGGATGTGTCTCACAAGCCTACAACCTTGGTGTCATCATTGACTCTGCTCTCTAATTCACACCACACATCCAATCCATTAACAAAACCTGCCAGTCTCAACTTCACAACATCACCGTGATCAGCCCTTTCCTCTCTGTCCAAACCACAACCTTGTTGGTTCAATCTTTCATCCCATCCCGACTGGAGTACTGCATCAGCCCCCTTTCTGATCGTCCATCCTCCAGTCTCTCCCCCCTTCAGTCTATTCTTCACTCTGCTGCCCAGATTATCTTGGTACAGAAACACTCTGGGCATGTCACTCCCCTCCTCAAAAATCTCCAGGGGTTGCCTATCAACCTTCACATGAAGCAAAAACTCATCATTATCGGCTTCAAAAGCTCTCCATCACCTCACCCCCTCCTACCTCACGTCCCTTCTCTCCTTCTACAATCCATCCAACACACTACGCTCCTCTGCTGCTAACCTCCTCACTGTGCTTCGTTCTCACTTGTCCCACTGTCGACCCCTGACCCATGTCCTACCTCTGACCTGGAACGCCCTTCCTCCAAACATCCACCAAACTAGCTCTCTTCCTCAATTCAAAGTCCTACTGAGGGCTCACCTTCTCCAGGAGGCCTTCCCAGACTGAGCCTCTCCTTGTCCTCTCCTCCTCCTCTCCACCCCATCACCCCAACTCCGTCCCTCTGCCCTAGCCCCTTTCCCTCCTCACAGCAGTTGTGTATATTTGTACATATTTATTACTCTATTTTATTATTGATGTGTACATATCTATAACTCTATATATTCTGATGGTATTGACACATGTCTACTTGTTTTGTTTTGCTGTCTGTCTCCCCGTTCTAGACTGTGAGCCCGTTGTTGGATAGGGACCGTCTCTACATGTTGCCGATTTGTACTTCCCAAGCACTTAGTAAAGTGCTCTCCACACAGTAAATGCTCAATAAATACGATTGAATGAATGAATAAGTGTGGGGATGAGGGTTGGATTAGGATCAAAGTGCTTAAATCTCCATTGACAATATCACCCTCCTCCCTTTATCGGAAAGTAACATCCTTGGTGCCTTCTTCAGTTTCAGCCCATATGCCATGTTGTTTCCCAGATCGTCTTCCCCTTTACTGTAGTTAATGAATTAATTAATGATAACATTTGTTAAGCACTTACTATGTGCCAAGCACTGTTCTAAGCACTGGGAGGATAAAAGGTGATCAGGTTATCCCACATGGGGCTCACAGTCTTAATCCCCATTTTACAGATGAGGTAACTGAGGCACAGAGAAGTGAAGTGACTTGCCCAAAGTCACAAAGCTGACAAGTGGCGGGGCCAAGATTAGAACCCATGACCTCTGACTCCCAAGCCCGTGCTCATTTCACTGAGCCACGCTGCTTCTACTGTAAGCTCATTGTGGATGGGGAACATGTCTACCAATTCTCTTTCATTGTATACTCCCAAACAACTAGTACCGTTCTCTGCACACAGTAAGTGCTCAATAAATACCATTGATTGATTGATTGATTGATCTTCCTGAAGTTATGCACTTTTCCCCTCTCCTCAAAACCCTCCAATGTTTCCCACTACTACTACAACTACTACTGTTACTACCCCTACTTCTAAATGAGACACAGATATTTCAGAAAACCTAGCGTTTGGATCTGCCAATTCCAAGAAGATTAATTGGCTTCTCCAACTCTGTCCTGAAGGCAGGTTAAATCTTCTATTTCAGCATGGAAAATAGCACCAGAAAAACATGTCTGGACATTCATTCATTCATTCATTCAATCATATTTATTGAGCGCTTACTGTATGCAGAGCACTGTACTAAGCGCATGGGAAGTACAAGTCAGCAACATATAGAGATGGTCCCTACCCAACAACGGGTTCACAGTCTAGAATGGGGAGACAGACAACAAAACAAAACATGTAGACAGGTGTCAAAATGGTCAGAATAATCAATCAATCAATCAATCAATTGTATTTATTGAGCACTTACTGTGTGCAGAGCACTGTACTAAGCGCTTGGGAAGTACAAAGTTGGCAACATATAGAGACAGTCCCTACCCAACAGTGGGCTCACAGTCTAAAAGGGGGAGACAGAGAACAAAACCAAACATACTAACAAAATAAAATAAATAGAATAGATATGTACAAGTAAAATAAATAAATGAATAGAGTAATAAATATGTACAAAAATATATACATATATGCAGGATATAAATAAACATAATTATAGCTATATGCACATCATTAACAAAATAAAAAGAATAGTAAATATGTACAAGTAAAATAGAGTAATAAATCTGTAAAAATATATACAAGTGCTGTGGGGAGGGGAAAGAGTTAGGGCCGGAGGGATGGGGAGGAGGAGAGGAAAAGGGGGCTCAGTCTGGAAGACCTCCTCGAGGAGGTGAACTCTCCGGAGGGCTTTGAAGGGAGGAAGAGAGCTAGTTTGGCGGATGTGTGGAGGGAGAGCATTCCAGGCCAAAGGAAGGACGTGGATCAGGCATAGACGGCGGGACAGGTGAGAATGAGGCACAGTGAGGAGGTTAGCAGCAGAGGAGCAGAGGGTGTGGGCTGGGTTGTAGGAGAGAAGGGAGGTGAGGTAGGAGGGGGCCAGGTGATGGAGAGCCTTGAAGCCGAGAGTGAGGAGTTTTTGCTTGATTTGTAGTTTGAGATTTGAGGTTGAAACCACTGGAGATTTTTGAGGAGGGGAGTGACAAGCCCAGAGCGTTTCTGTACAGAGATATTCCGGGCAGCAGAGTGACATATAGACTGAAGCAGGGAGAGACAGGAGGTTGGGAGATCAGAGAGAAGGCTGATGCAGTAATTCAGTAGGGATAGGATGAGAGATTGAACCAGCAAGGTAGCAGTTTGAATGGAGAGGAAAGGGCGGATCTTGGCGATGTTGTGGAGGTGAGACCGGCAGGTTTTGATGACGGATTATATGTGTGGGGTGAACGAGAGAGCTGAGTCGAGGATGACACCAAGGTTGCAGGTTTGTGAGATGGGAAGGATGGTAGTGCCGTCTAGTTTGATGGGAAAGTCAGGGAGAGGACAGGGTTTGGTGGGGGAGGATAAGGAGTTCAGTCTTGGACATATTGAGTTTTAGATGGCGGGCAGACATTCAGATGGAGTTGTCCTGAAGGCAGGAGGAGATACGAGCCTGTAGCGAAGGAGAGAGAGCACGGGCGGAGATGTAGATTTGGGTGTCATCAGCATAGAGATGATAGTTGAAGCCGTAGGAGCGAATGAGTTCACCAAGGGAGTGACTGTAGATAGAAAACCGAAGGGGATCAATAACTTACACTGGGAGGAACACCTACCTTAAGGGAATGGGAGGGAGAGGAGGAGTCCCCGAAGAAGACTGAGAATGAGCGGCTGGAGAGATATGAAGAGAACCAGGAGAGGGCGGAGTCTGTGAAGCCAATGTTGGCTAATGTGTTGAGGAGAAGGGAATGGTCCACAATATGTCAAAGGCAGCTGAGAGGTGGAGGAGGATTAGGATAGGGTAGGGGCCATTGGATTTGGCAAGAAGGAGGCCATTGGTGACCTTTGAGAGGGCAGTTTCAGTGGAGTATAGGGGACAGAAGACAGATTGGAGGGTGTCAAGGAGAGAGTTGGCGTTGAGGAATTCGAGGCCGCGAGTGCAGATGACTCATTCTAGGAGTTTGGAAAGGAAGGATAGGAGGGAGATAGGGCTATAACTATAATGGGAGGTGAGGTCAAGAGAAGGATTGTTTAGGATGGGGGAGACGTGAGCATGTGTGAAGGCAGAGGGGAAAGAACCAGTGGAGAGTGAGCCATTGAAGATGGAAGTTAAGAGGGGAGGAGGGAAGGGGTGAGATTTTTCATAAGATGTGAGGGAATGGGGTCCGAACCACAGGTGGATGAAGTAGCACTTGAGAGGAGGGAGGAGATCTCATCTGAAGATACTGCTGGGAAGGATGGAAGAGTAGCGGAGAGGGTTGAGAGCAGGGTGGGGGGATGGAGAAGGGGGAGGGGTGACATTGAGGATCTCAGACCTGATGAAGTTAATTTTACTAATGAAGTAGGAGGCCAGATCTCTGGGGGTGAGGGATGGAGGAGGGGGAGGAACAGGGGGCCTGAGAAGGGAGTTAAATGTACGGAACAGCTGACGGGGATGATGGACATAGGTGTCAATAAGGGAGGAAAAATAGTTTTGCCTGGCAGAGGAGAGGGCAGACTTAAGGAAGGAAAGATTAAACTTGAAGTGAACAAGGTCGGCTTGGTGTTTAGACTTTCGCCAGCAACGTTGAGAAGCTCGAGCATAAAGGCAAAGGAGGTGGACATTGGCAATGATCCAAGTATGTGGGTTAGTGGTGCGAGAGCGGTGAAGGGAAAGAGGAGTGAGCGAGTTGAGTTGAATAGAGAGGGTGGAGTGGAGAGGAGTAATGTGGTCATTAAGAGTGGGTAGAGAGGGTAGGGAGGCGAGGTGGGGTGTGATGCGCTGAGAAAGATTGATGGCATCGAGAGAGCAGAAGTCTCTGTGGGGTAGTAATATAGATTTACAGGGGGGATACGTGTGAGTGAGGAGGCCGGTGAGAAGGTTATGATTAGAGAGAGATAGGGCACCTGGGCACCTAAATCAGACATATAGGTGCCCAGAATCACACACCTTGACTTGCAGCCAGTGGTCAGATAGACATTACTTACAGATTGTGGATCATTCATTTTTCTTCTTTTAGAAAGAAGTGAATTTTTTAGTTGAGCACAAATTTAATAATATTGAAAGCACCTGGCCCTTCAATTCTGAAGCATTCCATCCAGTCCACATTTCTCTGAACCCAAGAAACAACAGCAGTCATTTCTGAGCTCTGACTCAAGGTCTACTCTAAGTGATTCTCCTAGTTCACAGTTGACTGTGTGACTATGCCAACTAACTGTTAAGTTGCCACAGGACCATTTAAAGACAATTAAAGGAGCCAGGGACTTATCCCCTGGAGGGACTTCCAGTCGTCTTCTGAGGAATTTAGAGAAAAGGAAGGAAGCCACAAAACCTTGACTGCATTAGTTGAGGTCACTTTCAGAAAAAAAATCAGGAAATTGACCAGTAATAATAATAATGGTGGTATTTATTTAAGACTTACTACATGTCTAAAACTGTTCTAAGTGTTGGGGAGCATACAGGATAATCAGACTGGACACAATCTCTCTTCCCCTTGAGACTCATGGCTAAAGGAGTTGGAGAACAAGTATTTAGTCCCCATTTTATGAATGAGGAAACTCTAAAGCAAGCATAGAGTAGTTAAGTGACAAGCCCAAAGTCACACAGCATGCACATGGCGGATCTGGGATTAGAACCCAGTCCTCTGACTCTCAGGCCAAAGCTATTTCTATTAGGCTATGCTGTTTCTCTGCATAGTGGATAGAGCACTGACCTGGGAATCAGAAGGTCATGGCTTCTAATTCTAGCTCCACCACTTGTCTGCTGTGTGACCTTGGGCAAGTCATTTCACTTCTCTGTGCCTCAGGTTCCTCATCTGTAAAATGGGGATTAAAACTGTGAGCTCCAAGTGGGACAGGGACTGTGTCCAACCCAATTTCCTTGTATCCACCCCGGCACTTAGTACAACACCTGGCACAATGAAAGTCCTTAACTAATACCACAAATATTATTTATTGTTATTATCATTTTCTGCCACTGATTTCTCATGACATAGACACTGGTGATGGGATTTTAAAATTAAAAACATTTGAACAAACCATTTAGGTTTTCTGAAATGAGAAAATAATCTTTATTTCTTATTTGATCTTAGGGTCTGCTGTTCCTTCCTGCGATGTTCAGCCTTCTCTCCCTCCTCTAGCACAGATAAAAATGACACCTGGTAGTAGAGCTCAATATTTTCCCAAGGAAGCACTGGGAGACAGGAAATGTGATGTGACTATAGAGTCCTGCATGATGTCCTGCTGACACTCATGATCTCCTACTGGTTACAGTCCCAGTGGAAGGACCAATTCCTGAGAGGATAATGATCTCCCCCACACTCCCTGACCACCGTCTTCAACCATTCACTCTCCAATGACTTCTTCCCCACTACTTTCAAACATGCTCATGCCTCTCCTATCCTAAAAAAACCCTCTCTTGACCCCATGGCTCCTTCCAGTTATCACTCCATCTCCCTCCTACCATTCCTGTCCAAACCAAACTCCTTGGGCAAGTTGTGTAGATCCTCTGCCTCCACTTCCTCTCCACCAATTACCTCCTGGACTCCATCCAATCTGGCTTCTACCTACTTCAGTGATACTGACACAGTCTCTGTTCCATATTAGGCTCACAGTTTAAGGGGGAAGGAGAACAGGTCTCCCCCCTCTAGACTGTGAGCCCGTTGTTGGGTAGGGACCGTCTCTATATGTTGCCAACTTGTGCTTCCCAAGCGCTTAGTACAGTGTTCTGCACGCAGTAAGTGCTCAATAAATACAATTGAATGAATGAATGAACAGGTATTTAATTCCTATTTTACAGATGAGGAAACCTAGTCCCAGAGAAATGAAGAGACCTGTCCACAGGCAAACAGACGAGAGGCCGAGGGTTGGAACTCAGGTGTCCAGACTTTTCACTCTAATTCAGGGGTCAAAATAAATGATTGAGCGTCACTCAGATGATCCCTGTGCTTGAATTGCCTCCCGGTTACATCACTCATATTTGCTGAGCCTTTACTGTGTGCAGAGCACTGCATTAAGAACTTGAAAATAATTTTGGGTTTGTTAAGCACTTATTGTGTGGCAGGCACTGTACTAAGCACTAGGGTGTATACAAGGAAATTGGGTTGGACACAGTCCCTGTCCCACATGGGGCTCCCAATCGCAATTCCCAGTTTGCAGATGAGGTAATTTTGGCACAGAGGAGTGAAGTGATTTGCTCAAGGTTACACAGCAGACAAGTGGCAGAGGAGGATTATAACCTAGGTCCGGCTGACTCTCAGGCCTTTGCTCATGCCCATGCTAGGAGGGAGAATAGGTGGTGAATCCCCATTTTGTAGGTAAGGGAACTGAGGCACAGAGAAGATGAGTGACCTGGCCAAGATCACACAGCTGACAAGTGGTAGAGCTGGGATAAATATCCAGGCTCTGTGACCACCAGACCTATGCTCTGTCCACCTGGCCAAGCTGTTTCTTACATGGAGCAGACGTGAGGTTATCATCCCTTTTCTATGTTGCAAATATTTGAAAGATGACCTCTTCCAAAGAAGTTCTCCTTCATATCCTAATCTCATCATCGAAAATTCATGTGAAGGCATGCAAACTCTCTCTAGATGTTTTTCTGCACTGAACAATGGCAGGGTGCTCTATCTGAATGATTGCAAAAGTGGAAGTGAAATTTTAGCATTGGGTTATTTTATCTTTTTTATAATCTCCTTGGGAATCTCACAACTCTATGGATGCTTACACAGTCATGCATGTAACTAACATTGATATTTATAAATAGTATTATCCTGTATCCATAGTAATAGCTGTTTATAATAGCCAGTTGGAAAGATTATATACATAACCAAATTACTTTATACCCTTTAACTCTATATAGAAATGATAGTGTTTGTCTTTGTTTGTCGTAAGAGCATGGCCTGTGGAAAGAGCGTGGGTGTGAGTAACAGAGCCTGGATACTTAGCCCAGCTCCACCACTTGTCTGCTGTATGATCTTGGGCACATCACTTATCTTCTCTGTGCCTTAGCTCTCTTATCTGCAAAATGAGGAACATGCAAGGTCACCCAGCAGAGTCACACACACACACACACACAATATCCAGAATGCATATTTTTGCTTTTTCAATTTTTGCAGCTGATAGAGAAGCAGCGTGGCTCAGTGGAAAGAGCATGGTCTTTGGAGTCAGAGGTCATGGGTGCAAATACAGGCTCTGCCAATTGTCAGCTGTGTGACTTTGGGCAAGTCACATAACTTCTCTGTGCCTCAGTTACCTCATCTTTAAAATGCAGATTGAGACTGTAAGACAACCGTGGCACAACCTGATCATCTTGCAACCTCCCCAGCTCTTAGAACAGTGCTTGGCATATAGTAAGCACTTAATAAATGCCATTGTTATTATTATTATCATTATTATTGTCATGACTGAGACGTGTTCACTTGTTCTTTAGATAGGACAGCATAGAAGCACCAAGACCTAGTAGAAAGGGCATGGGTGGAGAATCAGGACTTCTCAATTCTAGTTCCTTAATTTTCCTGCTGTGTGTCCTTGGGTATATCACTTATTCTCTCTGTGCTTCAGTTTCCTCATCTGTAAATTAACTGCCTTTCAAACTGTGAGACCCATCAGGGGCAGTCTTTTCACTTTGTAATGAATTAGGTGCTCAACACATAGAATGTGATTAATACCTTATTTAATCAATGCCATAAAGTGGGTCACTTCACTTTCTTTATTTTCCATTTTTCCTTCCACTTGTCATTCTCCCCATATCACTGCTATCTTGCAGAGCACTGTGTGCTCTTGGCTGGATAGAACACTTGAGGTTCCATGGCCTAAAATGATTTTAAGGCCAAATAATGAGAACCAAATGGAGAAACTAAAAAGAAATTGAATACCTATTGTGGTCCATTTGTGTCCCCTTTGAATTTCCTGTTACATGAAGTTGTGACACTGGGGCAGTTCTGGAGATGTTTGTTGCATTTATTCTCTTTGTTCTTTTATTTTACAGGAATGGGGAGTGCTAGAAGATGTTTAGGATAGAAAGAAGGAAGAAGAGGGGGCATTTCTAGAGAAGCAGCAGTGGATAGAGCACAGACCTTGAAGTCAGAAGAACTTGGGTTCTCATCCCAGTCGCCCCCACATGTCTGCTGTGTGACCTTGGGTAACTCACCTCATTTCTTTGTGCCTCAGTTACCTCATCTATAAAATGGGGATTAAGACTGTGAGCACCATGTGGGACATGGACTGTGTCCAACCCGATTTCCTCGTATCCACCCCCAGCACTTAGTACAGTACTTGGCACATAGTAAGCACATGATGAAGACCATACTTATTACTATTGCTAAGTATGGGCAGGAACATGTAAGGTGAATTGAACTTTAGGCTCCTAACAGACGTTAGAAGCCCAATTAGACCTTCAAAATGCAAACATGTGGATTACTTCATTCTTGCAAAGCCACTTTCCTACTCCAAAACTTCTTCATGGCATTCTTCACCAATGCATTCCTCAGGGTGTAGATCAGAGAGTTCAGCATGGGGTTGATGATGGTATAAAATGTGGCAGCCATTTTATCTTCTGCGAAGGTGGTGTCCGGTCTCAAGTACATAAAAGTACAGGGACCAAAGAAGATAACGACCACAGCGATGTGAGAACCACAGGTAGAAAGAGCTTCTTGCTGTCCTTCCTCACTCTGCTGTCTCAGGGACCACAATATGATGGCATAAGAGAAGAGCAAGATGGGAAAGCTCCCTAGAGTGATCGTCCCATTATTGGCCGTGACTACAACACCAGTGACATGGGTTTGGCACAGCGAGTTTCAGCATGGGATAGATGTCGCAAAAATAGTGATCAATCACATTGGGGCCCCAGAGGGCCAGCTGGACAACCAGGGCCACCTGAATGACGGAGTAGATGAAGCCCCCAACCTATGTGCCCACGAGCATTTTATTGCACACAGACCCATTCATGATGTTGATGTAATGGAGGGGTTTGCAGATGGCCAGTTTGCAAATGGCCACATAATGGTCATAGACCAACACTGTAAGGAGGAAGATCTTGGTGCAACTAAAGAAATGGACACCAAAAAGTTGCATCATACACCCTTCAAAGGAGATGGTTTTCCCTTCAGAGATCAGGTCCCTAAATATCTTGGGGGCTGCGATGGAGAAGTAGCAAAGATCTACCAGAGACAGATTTCAGAAACAGACAGTCAGCATGATGAGGACGTTTCCCAGAAGGATGATGGCATAAACGAGGAAAAATATCACAAAACATGCCTTCAGCCCTTCACGTTCTGAGAAGGTCCCAAGAGCTCAAATTCGGTGACATTGTTTATCTTTTCCATGGATTTATTAAATGACAAAATGCATTGGAGGTGAGTAATTTCCCTAGAATGGTACAAAAGAAATGACATCATTGATTGTAATGTAGATAGACTCACAGTTCCTGAGGGAAGAAAACCACAGTTGTCAAGGGGACAGAATCCTGAATCTTTTTAGTATGTATTTTTCAGTTTCATTTACTAAAGGATTACCATAATTAAAGGTTGCCTCCTGTTTAGAAAGGTCACCTTTGCACCTCTTCCATTCTGTCACAGCATCTGTGCCAAAGCTTCAGGCAGGAAAAGTAGGAGAGGTATTCAGGAGGACCTAGCTTCTAATCCTGACTCTGCTACTATCCTTTTGTGTGACTTTAGGCAAATCACTTCACTTCCCTGGGCCTCAATTACCACATCTGTAAAATGGGGATTAAGTACCTATTTTCCCCCTATTTAGACTGTGTACCCCATATGGGACAGGGATTGTGTCTAATCTTGTCTTTCCCATCATTTAGTACAGTGCTTGGTATATAGTAAGTGCTTAGCAAATAGCAAAATATTATTAATAATTATAATTGATTATATATTAAAATAATCAACAATATAACAGTATATATTTTACATAATACGAATCTTATTAGCACATAAATGCATCAATCTATTAGTAATACAGAATATTATAATGTTATGATGTTAATTAATTACAACAATTAGTTAATTAGTATTAATAATTATTATTACTGTTATTATGCCTTGCGCCAGGTCACATAGTTGGCAACGGGCAGAACCTGGATTAAAACCCAGGCCATTTCTAGTAGGCCAATCTATTCAACTTAACTTTTCTGTTTCTCTGTTTCCTCATCTTTAAATTAGGGATTCCTGTTCTCCCTCTAAGCTTGAAAACCCCATGAGAGACAGGAACTGTGTCTGACCTGATGATTTTATATCGACCTCAGAGATTAGAATAGTGTTTCTCACATAGTAAGCTCTTAACAAGTTCCACAATTATTATTATTAATATTATTATTAGAGGGATGAACCTCTGTGCAAGAACAGCTTTGTATGTACCTGCTGCACTCCTGGATCAATGGGGTCCACAGTTGCTCAGAGAACAAATCAGGAAGCTCCATCGCTAGAGCACTCCTGTGTGGAGAGAGACCAGGAATGCCCCCCGCCACCTCGACCCCCAGCCCAAAGCCTTCTGTCTCACAAACACGAAGAAAGCATAGCTGCAGGTCATGTCCACTGAACAGTAAGCAGGGTGGGTTCAGGACTGCAGCCTGATCCTCTGGCAGGGTTATGAGAGAAAAAGGAAGGTTTTTCTTAGTGCATACAAGAGAGAATGAGCTCTTTTAGACACGCAGGGAAGAATAGCTCTTCTACATCATTTATTAGAATTGTTGTTTTGATAGTAAAAATACTAACGATCATGTTGATCAAGAAAATGAAGATGCTTGAATTTAGATACCAAGACAAATTGATCTTTTTATTGTACAATTGTACTCTATTTTGCACACAGTAATCACTGAATAAATTTGCTTAAATGAATGAATACAACAGGACATAATTATTATTGTTATTATATTGTTAAGTATCAGTCAAGGACCATTCTAAGCACTGGGATAGATATGAGTAAATCAGATTAGATTCAGTACCTGCCCCACATGGGGCTCACAGTCTAAGTAGGTGGGAGAACAGTTATTGAATTACCATTTTACAGATGAAGATATTGAGACACAGAGAATTTAAGTGAATTGTCCATGGTCACACAACAGGCTATTGATAGAACCAGGATTAGAATATAGCTCCTCTGTCTCCCAGGAACAGGCCGTTTCCATTAACCTTGTCCTCTCCCTGACTTTCCCATCTCTGTTGACGGCACTACCATCCTTCCCGTCTCACAAGCCCGCAACCTTGGTGTCATCCTCGACTCCGCTCTCTCATTCACCCCTCACATCCAAGCCGTCACCAAAACCTGCCGGTCTCAGCTCCGCAACATTGCCAAGATCCGCCCTTTCCTCTCCTATCCAAACCGCTACCCTGCTCATTCAGGCTCTCATCCTATCCCGTCTGGACTACTGCACTAGCCTTCTCTCTGATCTCCCATCCTCGTGTCTCTCTCCACTTCAATCCATACTTCATGCTGCTGCCCGGATTATCTTTGTCCAGAAACGCTCTGGACATATTACTCCCCTCCTCAAAAACCTCCAATGGCTACCGATCAATCTGCGCATCAGGCAGAAACTCCTCATCCTGGGCTTCAAGGCTCTCCATCACCTCGCCCCCTCCTACCTCACCTCCCTTCTCTCCTTCCACTGCCCAGCCCGCACCCTCCGCTCCTCCACCACTAATCTCCTCACTGTACCTCGCTCTCACCTGTCCCGCCATCGACCCCCGGCCCACGTCATCCCCCGGGCCTGGAATGCCCTCCCTCTGCCCATCCCCCAAGCTAGCTCTCTTCCTCCCTTCAAGGCCCTGCTGAGAGCTCACCTCCGCCAGGAGGCCTTCCCAGACTGAGCCCCTTCTTTCCTCTCCCCCTCGTCCCCCTCTCCATCCCCCCATCTTACTTCCTTCCCTTCCCCACAGCACCTGTATATATGTATATATGGTTGTACATATTTATTACTCTATTTATTTATTTATTTATTTATTTTACTTGTACATTTCTATCCTACTTATTTTATTTTGTTGGTATGTTTGGTTCTGTTCTCTGTCTCCCCCTTTTAGACTGTGAGCCCACTGTTGGGTAGGGACTGTCTCTATGTGATGCCAATTTGTACTTCCCAAGCGCTTAGTACAGTGCTCTGCACATAGTAAGCGCTCAATAAATACGATTGATTGATTGATTGATTGATTGATTAAGCCATGCTGCTTCCCATTCAATGCTGATGCCATTTAAAATGGGAAAACACAATTCCACAGTATCTCATAATCAGAAAACCTGGAGAAAATCACTGCTGTTGCACTGTCTCAAGATAACTTTTCCTTTGCCGTTTTTCCTTTTTTCCTTTTTCCTTTCCTCCTCCACATCCCCCCGCCCCACCTCCTTCCCCTCCCCACAGCACTTGTACATATTTGTACAGATTTATTATTCTATTTTACTTGTACATATTTACTATTCTATTTATTTTGTTAATAATGTGCATATAGCTATAATTCTATTTGTTCTGACGATTTTGACGCCTACATGTTTTGTTTCTTTGTCTGTCTCCTCCTTCTAGACTGTGAGCCCACTGTTGGGTAGGGACCATCTCTATATGTTGCCGACTGGTACTTCCCAAGCACTCAGTACAGTGCTCTGCACACAGTAAGTGTTCAATAAATATAATTGAATGAATGAATAATTCTAAGATAAAGGAATATTAATTGCATCTCAAGTGAGTCAGGTATTCATGGCTTGAAGATATTACCACAAAATGTTTGCTCCCTATATAGAATGTTAACAAAAGAATCATAGTTTAGAAAGGTTAAAATCATGGTTCAGATTGTAAACCCCTAAACAAACAGCAACAAAGCCAAACCCCTCTGATAAAATAGCTGCAGTGTTGTCATCGTTATTAATTTTCCAAGTGGAGATAACTTATTTTCCCTCTCATTTAAAGCCTGCTGTGGCTACTTTAACCCTTTCATTCTCATTTGATAGTGACAGTAGATTTCTCTGAAAATATCCAGGAAAGAAAATGGAATTTAACCTCTCTTAAATCTACTTTGACCTCGTCAATCTAGACTTTAAGCTGAATTAGATTCCTGTTTCTGCTGTTATTTGGTGCCTCCCCTGATGATTTCCAGGCTGGTGAATAGAAACTGCTGGGTCTATTGATTCTTCAATGTTGTTTTTTTCCTGTGAGACACGAACAATGGTGGTGAATTTGCAAGAGGTAAGACCCTGGGAGCTATCACTAGCCCGTAAACTCCTTAAGGACAGGGAATGTATCTACCAACTCTGTTGCATTGTACTCTCTCAAGGCCTTAGTACAGTGTTCTGCACACAGTAAGCAATGAATACCAATAAATACCTTCGACTGACTGAGCATTCACACTTTGTGATATTAATCTTCAGAGATTTTTGTTGAATAGAGATACCTATTGTACCTCTTCAGAAACCTGCTGCTCAGCCTGATGACAATGAATCCACTGAATATGAACCTTCTCCCAAATGTAGCCTTGGATTCTGCCTCATAACCAACCCATAAGCACTATTTCAGACTTGCTTTGTCTGGTTTTCAGGGCAGAAATTCTGGTCAAAGAGCCTGCCCCACAGGATATTTTCAGATGTAGTATTTTGGTGCCATGTATGGATTAATACAGACAATGCATATGCTTTGGAGATAATGACCATTATTTGGTCTTTGTTAACTGTTGCTGTGGTCACTCCATGTCCTTCACCACCTCTCATTCAGCACATCAGTTGTTTATTCCAAATGCTTCCCCCAGTTTTCCAGCCCTTCTATCTGCTTCCTTTTCATCTTCGTTGATAAGGATTATATCATCCATTTGAGTCATTTTAATTCCTAAAATGAATCCTAAATTATAGCAATTTTTCCACATGCTCCATTGTTGGTTATCGTGCCATGATTCTCTGATAAAGCAACTTGAAGTGCATCTCAGACATCTATATAGATTCAAACAGATCTCCCTTTTTGTATTGCTACTTGTGGCTGGTGTAAATCATGCTTCATTAAAATAACAATAATAATAACAATGGTATTTGTTAAGCACTTACTATGTGCCAAGCACTGTTCTAAATACTGGAGTAGACAGTAGTTAATCAGGTTGGACATGGTCCCTGTCCTACACGGGGCTTCCCGTCTAAGTAGGAGGGAGAACAAGTATTTCATTCCCATTTCATTACCATTTCACAGTTGAGGAATATGAGGTACAGACATATTAGATGACTTGCCTAAAGTCACACAGAAGCAAGCGGCCCAACTGGAATTAGACCACAGGAACTCTGACTCCCAGGCCCAAGTCTTTTCCTTTCCTAGGCCATTCTACTGTGAGTTTAGCCCCATATTACTTTCTGCTCAGTTTGCAGTCTCCGAAACAATCTAGGACAGTGTTAATCCCAGTTAAAAAGTGATTAAAGTAAATCAATGCACTGAGAGTTAGAAGATAGCAAAGTGGCTTTGTGAAGTACTACAGTGTATTCCAACAGCTAAACCCAAAGAAATTTATTGTTTACAGACCCCTGCTTGGTAAGAGTGTAATTCAGTTCACTACACACTACAGCAAAGCAGGTCTTGTTTCAGTGTTTGGTGTATCGCCCATAAAAGTATCTCTGTTTTACAAAAATGGTGTAAAAATGAACAGTACTGTTAAAACATATTCTATTGTACTAAAATGTCCTAATGACTTTCTAGGTGTGGTGGAAGGGATGGAGGTGGGAATAGTTACTGGAAACAGTGGCAGAGGCAACCATCAGCTTCTCCATGACTTGTGATTCCAGTTTCAAAAGGTTCCCAATCAGTGACTCCATGTAACCCAACAGAAAATCAGGCCTGGATTTGATCACTCCAATTTTTCCCCTCGATATAAACTTTCAGGTTGTAAGTGGAGAATGCATTTCTAGGACCTCAACAGCCATTTTATTTATTTTAAACATACATCAATAGACCTTGTGCTGAACCGTATTCAACTGCACAGAAATGAGCAGGGAGCGTTTCCACTATTCTGTTGTACTATACTCTCCCAAGCATTTAGTACAGTGCTCTGCTCATAGTACGCTCTCAGTAAAAATGATCTATTAATTGATTGTGTCTTCGGTCTTGGACTCTTTGCCTCCCTCTACTGTCTCATACTAAACTACAAAATCAATAAGTGCATTTTTAAAGTCCCCATTTAAACAAAGTTAGTTCTTTGAAAATCTCACCAACAAACCTTGCTTCAAGGACTGGGTTTTCGGGTTTTCAGCTTTTCAACTGCTCCTTTCTGAGCTCATTCGGAGCTCTTTGGAAAGCTGGAAAAGAGAGTTCTCTCAGCAAATATGGAGTGATATTCTGAGATCCTTTTACCCCTGATCTCAGAAAGCAGCAAACACTATAGTTATATACTTGCCCCTCCCTCCTAAAATCTAAGCTATAACAGCATCTTCGGGGAAAACATCTTCTCTGTTATCCCCAATCACCACAGACATATTTAAAGTGAACGATGTGAAGTGGTATGAACCTGAGGAATTTCATCCCTAAAGAATCCCAATCCCCCAGTTAGAAATGTTTCCCAAACAAGCCAGTAATCTTGGTTTAGGTTAAAATAAATGTCTAAGACTGAAATTTTCAGAAAATGAAAAATTAGGTCCATTCCCTGCCAGCTTCACAAGCCTAAAATGCATGACTAAAGGGATGCAAAATAATTGTTTTCTTCATCCCTAATTAATACCCTTCAATTTATATCACTCCCATTTTGTTGTAGTTTTTGAGAGCACAGGAGTTTTAAACAAGGAAAGATATTCTGCAGCTTCCTACATATTTTTCAAAATGAAGAAGAGATTCGTGCTGCAAAATGTCACAAAGCAAAACAAAAAAACTGACTGAGCATCAACATGCCTGATTGCCCGACATAGAGTCACCAGCTATCCAAGCAGTAACCAAGCTAAATCATCAACAGGACAGGGCAAGAATCAACCTGATGCCTATCTGGTCATCAATGATCATTACCACCTATTCAAAGGAGCTCAGGAAACCCCAGAGACTCCAAGGAAATTTCCTTTTGATCAGGAATTTCTCCTCTTGCATAGAACAGAGAAAAAGAAGGTCCACCTTCCGGATAATTTCCTGTTTCCTGTTTAGGACAATACTCCTGGAGCTTGACACTCAGAAGGATTAGTCTAGGGGTTGAGGTGAGATACCCTATGCCACATTTCGCATACTTAGGACTTGTGGGACAAGAAAGGTAGATTGAAAAATTCAATTCAAGAGCAATAAACTCATTATGGGCAGGGGATATGACTGTTTCTTGTTACATTGTTCTCTCCCAAGCACTTAGTACAGTTCTGTGCATACATTAAGTTCTCAATAAATACGACTGAAGGAAGGAAGGAAGGAAAAGAAGGGAAGGAAGGAAGGAAGGAAGGAAGGAAGGAAGGAAGGAAGGAAGGGAGGAAGGAAGGAAGGGAGGGAGGAAGGGAGGAAGGGAGGAAGGGAGGGAGGAAGGGAGGAAGGGAGGAAGGAAGGAAGGAAGGAAGGAGGGAAGGAAGGAAGGAAGGAAGGAAGGAAGGGAGGGAGGGAGGGAGGGAGGGAGGAAGGAAGGAAGGAAGGAATTCACATTACTCTTGAAAGTAGCCTCTTTCATACTCACCTTGGGAGAGTAGAAAAAATTTCTGATCTTCCCCAACAAATCCCTCATTTCCTCTACTCTCTCTCCCTGCTATGTCACCCTCACACTTGGATTTGTACCCTTTATTCACCTACCTTCTACGTCCACGAGCACGTAGGTACAGATCCATAATTTACTTAAATGTCTGTTGCTCCATCTAAAGTGCAAATTCCTGGTGGGCATGGGGTGTCCATCAACTCTGTTGTATTGTACTCTCACCCAAGTGTTTAGTACAGTGGTCTGCACAGGTCGGCACTCAATAAATATCACTGTTTGATCAGAGATCCTCTATGATTGGACACAGATAACCCATATTCACATAGATTCCATCTGATTAGGTCTTTCCTCAATAAATGAACTTGTTCCTTCACCAAAATCAGGCTAAGGTTTGATGTTCCCTGGACTCCTGGATTTGGATCCTGAGGAAGGAACTAAATCTGAGCTTGCATCTACACCTGTGTTTAACTCAGTACTTAGCACAGAGAAAGAGCTTAATAAATACTATAAAAATAATAGTAAATTGAAGTCCTTTTAAAGACCAAATTCATGATACTGAGGGACTCTAGATTTCATCCCACTTTGATGTTGGCTACTTCTGTCTCCATCAAGCAGGGATTAGTCTTGCAAAATCCCAGGTTTAGAGGTGGAAACTGATTTGGGGAGAGTTCTGTTGCTTCATATCGAGGTACCTTTTGTTTTGTTTCTGTTTATTTTACGGTATTAACCTTGTATTGTATGTCAGGCACTGTTCTAAGCAGTGGGGTAGATACAAGATAATCAGGTGGACGCAGTCCCTGTCCCATATAAGGCTCATCAACTCAATCCCCATTTGACAGATGAGGAAACTGAGGCACAGAGAAATGAAGTAACTTCTCCAAGGTCAGCTGGGAATAGAACCCAAGTCCTCTGACTCATAGGCTCATGCTCTTTCCAGGTTGTTGTTCTAATTAGAGATTACTGATACAGACAGTGCCCCAGATATCTGAACCCAGCACAATCAGAACTTCTATCAGCACAGGTGGACAGAACTTGAGCCTGGTTCAGAAAAAGTATTGTGGTTCAGGATGATCTAGTGATTTCTCAAAAAATATTTTTGTAGGAATTTGCATTGATTGGGTTTATCAGAGTCTGAATTTCAGTTTTTGACATTTTGACATTGCTGTTAAATTTTTCAATGGACCATTAGTTAATTTCCATCAACAATGCATCATTCTACAAACAGAAGAATAATTATTCAGATAATTGGCCAGGAAAATCCAGGCCTAAATGAAAATCCAGGATTTTCCTGCAAAATGAAGTTTTGGTTACTGATTTAATCAGTTTGCGAAACCCAGGGTGAAGTAGAGAACAGTCACTTGGTGAATTCAGATAAAGAACAGTCACTTGGTGAATTCAGACAGTTCAAAGCAAAGCAATCCACTTGTCTATCAATATTCATTCATTCATTCAATCGTATTTGTTAAGTGCTTAATGTTTGCAGAGCACTGTACTAAGCGCTTGGGAAGTATAAGTTGGCAACATAGAGATGGTCCCTACCCAACAACGGGCTCAATATACCCGAGCAATTCATACAAAAGATAGGGTTGGCGGGATTCCATCTTAATTATCTGGATAACTGTGTAGAGCTCTCTGAATATTTCAAGAGGATTTATCTCTGACCTGAAAATGCCAATTTATTTTGGTACGGTACTACCTGGAAAATTCAAAATCAAATTCACTAAACTCCCCACACTTCTCAAAAGAGTTTGTGATTTTTCACAAACCATTCAATAATCAATAACAATATTAATTAATGATTTAGAAATGCATGAATTATAATATTAAGCTCGAGGAAGGTCGTAGATAATTTCAGACTCTGACCTGTCCCCTCAAGAGACTCAGAATCTAAACAAGAGAGGAAATGTATTTCAGTGTCTGTCTCCCCAGTGTAGACAGTGAACTCCTAGTGGGCAAATACTGTGTCTACCAAAGCTGTTACATTGTACTTTCCCAAGTGCTTAGAACAATGCTCTGCATACAGGAAGCATTCAATAAATATAATTGATTGATTGAAAGACACAGATGGAAAAAAGCTAAAACCAGGGCCTACAGTAAAAGATTACTTTTCATGCCTCATCATCTCACCACTCCTTTCTGAGCCACCCAATCCCAAATGCAACAGTCTTTCCAATATTCTCTCTGTTGAAAAGACCAAACTTGTTCCTAGGGGAGGGGGGGGGAGAGGAGGACAGCCAGCATGGTCTAGTGCAAAGAGCATGGGCCTGGGAGTAAGAAGGACCTGGATTCTAAGCTGGGTCCACCACTTGTCTGCTGTGTGACTTTCGGCAAGTTGATTCACTTCTCTGTGTCTTATTTACCTCAGCTGTAAAATGGGGATTAAGACTGTGAGCTCTATGTGGAACGTGAACTGTGTCCAACCTAATTAGCTGGTATCTACCCCAGCCCATAGTACAGTCCCTGGCACATAGCAAGCACTTAACAAATGCCATTTAAAAAAAAGAACCTTGGTGTCTCGCTGAAGAGTGGCAGGTCCCTGCACTGCCCCCATGAATCCAGGAATTTTGGTAGTGGGGGAATGCCAAGTCACCTGTGGAAAAGCAATTTGAAAGACAAAATGTCACTGTGATGCAACCGGATTTCTCAAATAAATTAGAACCTGGCTTATGTTCCCCAAATGCCCAATGTAAATATAGTAGTTCTCATAGATTCCAATTATAATGATTATACAGTGCCAGAGCATCAAGGAATCCACCTACTAACATCTCAGTCCCAGCAAAGAATGAACTGCCAAGAAGCAGTCAGCCATTGAATGACATGATTCTCTTCTCATGGAACAAATCTGCAAGAGAAGCAGCATGGCCTAGTGGAAAGAGCCCGCGCTTGGGAATCAGAGGATCTGGGTTTCAATCCTCCATCAATCCCTGTTTTGTGAACGTGAGCATGTCACTTTACTTCTCTGGGCCTTCATTGTTTCATTCATAAAATGGGGATTAAGACTGCGAGCCCTATGTGAAACAGGGACTATGTCCAACCCAACTATCTTTTATCTACCCCAGAGCTTAATACAGTGTCTGGCAGGTAGTAACCACATAACAAATACTATAATTTTTTAAAAATCTGTCAACTACGGAGAAATAGAAGTCTATGAAGGAGAAACAGGCGAGAAAGAAGTACGTGGAAGGACAAGATTACAGCATGTGGTGATGGTGATACAAACGAGCAGTTTCCCCTGACAAATCCAGGCTTAGACGTGACAAATAATGATTTTGAACCAGAAAAGTGACACTTGTCCCTTCAGAAATCAGGAAAATCCCCGAAGCCTAGACTCAGTTCCATGGCTGACAACTTCTTCAGGAGAGCAAGAGTGGAAGAGGAGGAGGATTTTAGCAGATAAGCAAGCAGATTGAGTTTCAAGAATAGCAAGCACGTTTAGTAGACCTAACATGTCAAAATGATAATGGACATTTTAAGCCCTACTTAAAAATTCTGGGTTCTTTTCAACACTGCTTAAGAGGAGTAGGGACTTGTCGGAGCCCTGGGTTGAGGGAACCTAAAAGTCCAGCCCAAAAAGTTGTGCAGGTGTAAACAACAGCTGGATACCCCCACAGCTGAAAATCCATTGGGCCCCTTCCCTTCCCACAGTATCTATGAGTATCTATGTCCAAGGTCATGAAAGGAAATACAAATTTTTATTTTAAGACTAATTAGCAAAATTTCATGAGCAAGCCAGAAAAGTGTCATTTGTCGCATTCTAGAATAATGACCCCATCCTTTCTGATTATATTTTCCCAATTCAGACTTCAACCAGGAATCAACTCCTCCATCACATAATCACAATAGTCTACAGGCAGAAGAGCTACCAAAAATGATTTCTCATCCATCTCAATCCACATCTAACCGTACAGATGCACAAAGTGAAAGGTAGTTTTACCTGGAAAACATCGACCCCATTTCCCACCTACACAAGTGAGACCGGATAAGCCTAGAGCTCTCAGAAACTGTTCCTTTGAAGATGTTCCAGGAGGTCATTCCATGGGTCAAAACATTTGGAGAAAGGATTGGAGCATCATTCATTCATTCATTCAATCATATTTATTGAGCGCTTACTGTTTGCACAACACTGTACTAAGCGCTTGGGAAGTATAAATTGGCAACATATGGAGATGGTCCCTACCCAACAATGGGCTCACAGTCTAGAAGGGGGAGACAGACAACAAACAAAACAAGTAGACAGGTGTCAATACTATAAGAATAAATAGAATTATAGCTATATACACATCATTAATAAAATAGAGAAATAAATATGTACAAATGAAATAAATACGTAGAATATGTACAGTATATACAAGTGCTGTGGGGAGGGGAAGGGGGTAGGGAAGAGGGAGGAAGGGGGACGATTGGGAGGGGAGGAGGAGGAGAGAAAGAAGGAGCATAGAACTCACATAACGGATAACACATCTTGCCCTGGCATATTTGTTCCAAATCCATTAAAGCATTGACAAAAGTTAAGCCAAACCAGTTTCACTTGGAACCATCAGTTTCATTTGGATTCAACATTCCACATAAAATTCTCAAAGCCACGGTCTTCTTACCAGTTCAGGAAACCATTATTTGTGTTTAATTTTGAATCTGTTAACTGACAATTTCTTTTTAATGGTAAAGTTACTGGTGGAAACAAACACGCAGAGCACCAAAAGGTCAACCCATTCCTCATTCTGTTCCCTACCTGAAGCTCCCTCTCCTTTAAAATACACCAAGATACACCTCTTCCCATCTTCGAAATCTTCCTAATAACTCCCCAGGAATCACTTTTTGGCTCCATAACTTTCCCATGGCATTTTTCACCTCTGCAATCCTCAGAGTGTCGATCAAAGGGTTAGGCAGGGACGTAATGATCGTATAAAACACTGACACCAATTTATCCACAGAAAAGGTGGTCTGGGGCCGGGTGTATATGAATATACAGGGACCGAAGAATAAGGTAACCACAAGAATGTGGGAGCCGCAGGTGGATAGGACTTTACGTCTCTCTTCAGCCCCCTTAGACAGGATGACCACATAGGATGCCATAAGCACTACAAGACTCGAGGCCGCACTGTTGGAAATGAACAGCAGGTTCTCCAAGTGAGTGTCGGCACAGGCGAGTTTCATCAAAGGTTACACATCACATAAATAATGATCAATTATATTGGGACCGCAGAATGGTAGGCTCAGGGTGAGGAAAAGCTGGGTGGAAGAATGCCAGAAAGACCTTACCCAAGCTAAGCCCACCGGAAAGCCACACAGATGTTGCTTCATGATGGTGGTGTAGAGGAGGGGCTTGCAGATGGCCACGTAGCAGTCATAGGCCATCAGAATGAGGACCAGTATTTCAATGCAGCCAAAGAGATGGAGTGCAAAGAGTTGTGTCATGCAGCCCCCAAAAGTGATGGTCTTCCTATCTGAGAGAGAGTCTACAATCAATTTGGGGGTCGTGGTAGAGGAGAAACAGGCATCTGAAAATGACAACTAGGTCAGGAAATAGTATATAGGTGATTCAAGAGTTGAGCTAGTCTTGATGGTCAACACAATGAGGAAGTTTCCAAACAGGGTAGCCAAGTAAAATATCAAGAAGACAGCAAAGATGACGTTCTACTTCTCTGGATTTTGGGTCAGTCCCAACAGAACAAATTCTGTAACATTGTTTGGGATAGCCATGAGTTCAGTGTCCACGGAGCACCTCTGGGTGAAAACTGCTGTTCCTACAAAAATAAACAAATTCTCATGAGCGCTATCTTGAGGCTGGGGCAGGATCATATTCCCTGGAACAGGGACTGGTTCTCCACTATTCCGGGAAGATGGTGAACTTGGAAGAGAACAACATGGTCATGACTTTGTAAAGTGAAAGTTTCCCCTTGAAAATATTTTTATTTTCATTCCAATCTGACATTCTCATTGAAGAGTGTTTGGAGATCCCCTAAACATAGGATGAGACAGAAATCTAGTTTTAGAAATGACTAGATCTGCAGGCCAGGGGGACAATCTGTTGTACACCTGTAGATCTGTTTCTTGGAAAATTGGTTCATTTTCTTCTCTCAGTTCACACTGTTTTTGAGATTTTATTCCTGACACCCCCATTTTAATTTATGACTACAGAGCGTGGCCTAGTGGATAGAGCATGGGCCTGGGTATCAGAAAGACCTGGGTTCTAATCCCAGTACTGCCACTTGTCTTCTGTGTGACCTTGGTCAAGTCACTTAACTTCTCTGTGCCTCAGTTACCTCGTCTATAAACTGGGGATTAAACTGTGAGCCCCATGTGGGACATGGACTGTGTCCAAGCTAATTAGCTTGTATCTACCCCAGCACTTAGTACAGTGCCTGACATTTAGTAAGCATTTAAATATCATTTAAAAAAACGGTAGGAAGGTTCTAACCCTGGCTTCACCACATATCTGCTGAGTGAACTTGGGCAAGTCATTTAACTTCTCTTTGCCTCAGTTCCCTTATCTGTAAAATGAGGACTTAATATGTGTTCTCTGTCCTACTTAGACTGTGAGCCTCATGTGGGAACTGATTAGCTTATATCTACCTCAGTGCTTAGTACACAGATATAACCACAATTGGTATTATTATTATTATCATTATTATTAAGGCAGAAGAATGTATAAAGTGAATGACCTGCAGAGATTTTTCATATTTTGATTCTATAACTCTACAAATTAGTCTTCAGTTACTCAGTATAACTACTGTACACATTTTGATCAATTTTCTTTTGTGTAATTATATCATTTTCTGAATTGGTATTTCCCCACCCATTCTGCTTGGGAACTTCTCTCCATTTCCCAGATTGCCATTCATCACCCAAACAACTGTTTACAGTACCTGCACTTAAAGAGCCCAAAAAAGAACCGAAGGAGGAGAGCTTATCAAAACTGAGTTCAGAAAGAGTTTCAAATGTGCTCTACAGATAAAATGAAAAGAAACAAAAAATAGACAGCCTGGAAAACTGACTTAAGGAAGTAAGATTAGATGAGCCATATGCCTAATCTAGAAAACTATTTCCATTATTAACACAAAAGGATGCTGAGAAAAATAGTGCTATGATTGCCTTCCTTGGCATCCATCCTTTGGGTTACATTTCCCTCTAATAACCCATCATGGATCTAATAATCAATCAATAGAGCTTTATTTATTAAGTAGTTACTCTGTACAGAGTCTGTACCAACCTCTTGGGAAAGTGTAATTGAGTTAGTAGACACAATCTCTGCCCTCAAGGAGTTTCCAGTACCCTTCCAGTCTCGACTATGGGAGGGAGAATCAAGCAGAGCCATATCCATTCCATTTCTAGTTTAGACGGTGGCTAGCGAGTAGAAGGCAATCTGTTACAAGTTAAACTCATCTGCGCTGGGCAGCAGCTGCATGGGAGAGAGTTGAGGGCAGAGACCCAGATTTACGACTTTGACCCCTTCCTCACATTCCTTCTCTCCTTCTCCATGCCCACTCTGATCCTCGGAGACTTCAATATCCACATGGATGTCCCTAACGACTCCTCTGCCTCCCGCCTTCTATCTCTACTTGACGCTGCCAACCTCTTCCTCCACCCCACCTCACCCACTCACCAACTTGGTCATACCCTCGACCTCATCATCTCCTACCGCTGCACTGTGTCCACCCTCACCAACTCTGTGATTCCTCTCTCTGATCATAATCTTCTCACCTGCCTCCTCACTCACACACCTTTCCCCCGTAAATCCGTATTACTACCTCACAGAGATCTCCGCTCTCTGGACCCCACCCATCTTTCGGAGCGCCTCACACCCCACCTCGCCACCCTCTCCTCTCTACCCAGTCTTGATGATCAGATTACTGCTCTCAACTCTACCCTTTCTACTCAGCTAGACTCACTCGCTCCCCTTTCCCTTCGCCGCTCTCGCACCACTAACCCACAGCCCTGGATCACTGCCACTGTCCGCCTCCTTCGCTCTTATGCTCGAGCTGCCGAACGCTGCTGGCGAAAGTCGAAACACCATGCCAACCTCGTTCACTTCAAGTTTATCCTTTCCTGCCTTAACTCAGCCCTCTCTTCTGCCAGACAAAACTATTTCTCCTCCCTTATTGACACCCATGCCCATCACCCCCGCCAGCTCTTCCGTACATTCAACTCCCTTCTCAGGCCCCCGGTTCCTCCCCCTCCTCCTTCCCTCACCCCCAACGATCTGGCCTCCTACTTCATTAACAAAATTAAATCCATCAGGTCCGACCTCCCCAAAGTCTCTTCCCCCCTTTCTCCAACCCCCCGGCTCTCAACACTCTCTGCTACTCTCCCATCCTTCCCAGCTGTATCCTCAGAGGAACTCTCCTCCCTCCTCTCAAGTGCTACTCCGGCCACCTGTGCTTCTGACCCCATTCCCTCTCATTTTATGAAATCTCTCGCTCCATCCCTTCTCCCCTCCTTAACTTCCATCTTCAACCACTCACTCTCCACTGGTTCCTTCCCCTCTGCCTTCAAACATGCCCATGTCTCTCCCATCCTAGAAAAACCCTCTCTTGACCCCACCTCACCTTCTAGTTATCGTCCCATATCCCTCCTACCATTCCTTTCCAAACTCCTTGAACGAGTTGTCTACACGCGCTGCCTAGAATTCCTCAACATCAACTCTCTCCTCGACCCCCTCCAGTCTGGCTTCCGTCCCCTTCATTCCACGGAAACTGCGCTCTCAAAGGTCACCAATGACCTCCTGCTTGCCAAATCCAACGGCTCATACTCTGTCCTAATCCTCCTCGACCTCTCAGCTGCCTTTGACACTGTGGACCACCCCCTTCTCCTCAACACGTTATCTGACCTTGGCTTCACAGACTCCGTCCTCTCCTGGTTCTCCTCTTATCTCTCCGGTCGTTCTTTCTCAGTCTCTTTTGCAGGCTCCTCCTCCCCCTCCCATCCTCTTACTGTGGGGGTTCCCCAAGGTTCAGTGCTTGGTCCCCTTCTGTTCTCAATCTACACTCACTCCCTTGGTGACCTCATTCGCTCCCACGGCTTCAACTATCATCTCTACGCTGATGACACCCAGATCTACATCTCTGCCCCTGCTCTCTCCCCCTCCCTCCAGGCTCGCATCTCCTCCTGCCTTCAGGACATCTCCATCTGGATGTCCGCCCGCCACCTAAAGCTCAACATGTCGAAGACTGAGCTCCTTGTCTTCCCTCCCAAACCTTGTCCTCTCCCTGACTTTCCCATCTCTGTTGACGGCACTACCATCCTTCCCGTCTCACAAGCCCGCAACCTTGGTGTCATCCTCGACTCTGCTCTCTCATTCACCCCTCACATCCAAGCCGTCACCAAAACCTGCCGGTCTCAGCTCCGCAACATTGCCAAGATCCGCCCTTTCCTCTCCATCCAAACTGCTACCCTGCTCATTCAAGCTCTCATCCTATCCCGTCTGGACTACTGCACTAGCCTTCTCTCTGATCTCCCATCCTCGTGTCTCTCTCCACTTCAATCCATACTTCATGCTGCTGCCCGGATTATCTTTGTCCAGAAACGCTCTGGACATATTACTCCCCTCCTCAAAAACCTCCAATGGCTACCGATCAATCTGCGCATCAAGCAGAAACTCCTCACCCTGGGCTTCAAGGCTCTCCATCACCTCGCCCCCTCCTACCTCACCTCCCTTCTCTCCTTCTACTGCCCAGCCCGCACCCTCCACTCCTCCACCACTAATCTCCTCACTGTACCTCGCTCTCACCTGTCCCGCCATCGACCCCCGGCCCACGTCATCCCCCGGGCCTGGAATGCCCTCCCTCTGCCCATCCGCCAAGCTAGCTCTCTTCCTCCCTTCAAGGCCCTGCTGAGAGCTCACCTCCTCCAGGAGGCCTTCCCAGACTGAGCCCCTTCTTTCCTCTCCCCCTCGTCCCCCTCTCCATCCCCCCGTCTTACCTCCTTCCCTTCCCCACAGCACCTGTATATATGTATATATGTTTGTACATATTTATTACTCTATTTATTTATTTATTTATTTATTTTACTTGTACATTTCTATCCTACTTACTTTATTTTGTTGGTATGTTTGGTTCTGTTCTCTGTCTCCCCCTTTTAGCCTGTGAGCCCACTATCGGGTAGGGACTGTCTCTATGTGATGCCAATTTGTACTTCCCAAGCGCTTAGTACAGTGCTCTGCACATAGTAAGCGCTCAATAAATACGATTGATTGATTGATTGATTGATTTCATGGAAGGAGGCAGTGGTTAATCGTTTCCATATTTTTACCAAGAAAACTCTATGGATACACTACCAGAACGACTGCAGGTGGAGGTGGGGCATTCTGCAAGAGACATGTCCATGGTGTTGCTATGGGTTGGACACGACTTGACAGTATAAGACAAAAACAAAAACAAGTGGAAGCAACACAGTTTGAAGACATGCATGTGATTAGTCAGATACATGAGGAGGAATATCCAAATGCTTGGGTTAATGTGGAAGTGTTGAGGTGGATGTTGGTGGAGGCATGGGTTGGGAAGATAAGAGATTTATCAGGGAAGGCCTCCTGGAGGAGAGATTTCAGATGTTTGAAGATGGGAAGAGCAGTGACCTGCCATAAGTGAAGGGAGAGTGAGTTCTTTCCAAGAGGGAGATCATTAGCAAGAAGTCAGCAGTGAGAAGCATGTGCAATCTTGATCCTTCTTGAATTCAAATACCCTGATTTTCCCTCTAATAGTAATGATGGCATTTGTTAAGCTCTTATTATGTGTCCAGCACTGCTCTAAGCGCTGGAGTTAATCAGTCCCTTTTCCACATGAAGCTCACAGTCTATGTATGCGGGAGGACAGGTTTGAATCCCCATATTACAGATGAGGAAAACTGAGGCACAGAGAAGTTAAGTGAATTGCCCGAGGTCACACAGCAAGTAATTGGCAGAGCTGAGATTAGAACCCAGGTCCTCTGTCTCCCAGGACTGTCCTCTTTCCACTAGGTCACGTTGCTTCTCTGCTTCTCTAATGATGAGTAAACTATTGTCCATATTTTTTCCAGAACTTTCTGATTGCTTTTGGTACTTTCTGTCTTTACAACTTCCTTTAGTAACAAATTTCATCGCCTTACAGCTGCTCTGTGCAGCTTCTGTTTTAAGAGCAACTGATCATGCTTAAAATATTCTTCCACTGTTTCAATTCCGCTGTGCTCTCTACAGTTTAAAACCTCTGAATTATACAAAATGGGATCAGCAATTATAGTTAAGAGTTCCAAATCTTACCCTGGACTCTGTCCTCACCAGTTTCCATGCATTAGGAACTGATCCAAGAAACATCCGACAGTTGGACAAATAAAAATTCAGGATGGTTTCCCAACTCCTGGTGTGAAATAATAGAAGAAAAGAAAATTTCTGCTCTCAGAAGCAGCATGGCCTAGAGGAAAGTGCTCAGGCCTGGTAGCCAAAAAGGACCTGGGTTTTAATTTTGACTCCACCAATTACCTGCTCTGTGACTTTGGGCAAGTCACATAACTTCTGTGTACCTCAGGTTCAATTAGTCAACTGTATTCTTTCATTCATTCATTCAATCATATTTGTTGAGCACTCACTGTGTGCAGAGTACACTTGGAAAATATAAATGAGCAATAAAGTACAATATAGTAAGCACTGTAATATGCACTTGGGAGAGTACAATACAAGAGAATTAGCGGACACATTCCCTGTCCATAACAAGCTCATTCATTCATTCATTCTGTCACATTTATTAAGCACTTACGGTGTGCAGAACACTGTACTAAGCGCTTGTAAAGTACAAGTTGGAAACATATAGAGATGGTCCCTACCTAACAATGGGCTCACAGTCTGGAAGGGGGAGACAGACAGCAAAACAAAACATATTAACAAAATAAAATAAATAGAATAGTAAATATGTACAAGTAAAATAAATAGAGTAATAAATCTGTACGAACATATATACAGGTGCTTTGGGGACGGGAAGGAGGTAGGGTGTAGGGGTTAGGGAGGGGGAAAGGAAGGAGGAGGCTCAGTCTGGGAAGGCCTTCTGGAGGAGGTGAGCTCTCAGTAGGGCTTTGAAAGGAGGAAGAGAGATAGTTTGGCAGATGTGCAGAGGGAGGACATTCCAGGCCAGGGGGAGGGCGTGGGCCGGGGGTCGATGGCAGGACAGGTGAGAACGAGGCACAGTGAGGAGGTTAGCGGCAGAGGAGCAAAGGGTGCGGGCTAGTATGTAGAAGGAAATAAGGGAGATGAGGTAGGAGGTGGTGAGGTGATGGAGAGCCTTGAAGCCGAGAGTGAGGAGTTTTTGCCTGATGCGTAGGTTGATTGGTAGCCACTGGAGATTTTTGAGGAGGGGAGTAACATGCCCAGAGCGTTTCTGCACAAAGATGATCCGGGCAGCAACGTGAAGTATAGACTGAAGTGGGGAGAGACAGGAGGATGGGAGATCAGAGAGGAGGCTAATGCAGTAATCCAGTCGGGATAGGATGAGAGATTGAACGAGCAGGGTAGCGGTTTGGATGGAGAGGAAAGGGTAGATCTTGGCGATGTTGCAGAGGTGAGACCGGCAGGTTTTGGTGACGGATTGGATGTGAGGGGTGAATGAGAGAGCAGAGTCGAGGATGACACCAAGGTTGCGGGCTTGTTAGACGGGAAGGATGGTAGTGCCATCAACAGTGATGGCAAAGTCAGGGAGAGGGCAGGGTTTGGGAGGGAAGATAAGAAGTTCAGTTTTTGACATATTGAGTTTTAGATGGCGGGCAGACATCCAGTTGGAGATATCTTGAAGGCAGGAGGAGACACGAGACTGAAGGGAGCGAGAGAGAGCAGGGGCAGAGATGTAGATTTGGGTGTCATCAGCATAGAGACGATAGTTAAAGCCATGGGAGGGAATGAATTCATTTTGTTCTATTTATTTTATTTTGTTCTATTTATTTTATTTTGTTAATATGTTTTGTTTTGTTTTCTGTCTCCCCCTTCTAGACTGTGAGCCCACTGTTGGTTAGGGACCACCTCTATATGTTGCCAACTTGTACTTCCCAAGTGCTTAGTACAGTGCTCTGCACACAGTAAGCGCTCAATAAATATGATTGAATGAATGAATGAATGAGTTCACCAAGGGAGTGAGTGTAGATAGAGAACAGAAGGGGACCAAGAACTGACTCTTGAGGAATCCCTACAGTGAGGGGATGGGAGGGGGAGGAGGAGCCTGCAAAGGAGACTGAGAATGAATGGCCAGAGAGATAAGAGGAAAACCAGGAGGGGACGGAGTCTGTGAAGCCAAGGTTGGATAGCGTGTTGAGGAGAAGGGGGTGGTCCACCATGTGGAAGGCATCTGAGAGGTCGAGGAGGATTAGGATAGCTCATCTATAAAATGGGGATTCAATACCTGTTCTCCCTCCTACATAAATTATCAGAGCCTCATGTGAGATTGGTACTGTGTCTGACTTTATTTTCTATCTATCCTGGTGCTTAATACAGTTATTCCTATTGGTTGTGTGACAAAAAGCCCTCTCAAAAACTAGTCCTCTGCCACCTTTCTCAAACACAGTCGTCGACACTGTACATTTAAAGGCAAAGATCTGTTCTTTGTATTCCACCGGATATGTAAAGCCATTCCTTGAATG